>NC_083366.1:7920000-8077500 GCF_030254825.1 Meriones unguiculatus | reverse complement strand
TTGAAGATGGCATTAATTTTTCCACTTTCTAGTATCTGCCATTGTAGAAAAAGGACGTAAAAAAAAAATCTGATGTAGACACTGGGAATGTGGCTCACTCAGCTGGTACAGTACTTGCCTGGCATAAGGCCCTGGGTTTGATACCCAGGACCACACACACACACACACATACACACACACACACACTAAGCTTTTTAAATACTTCTAAATTTAAATACTTCTAAATAATACCTATGAGCTTTTCTTAAAACAAGGCTTGTTTTATTGAGTTTTTGTCTTGCACGTGTGTATGTATGCCATCTGCATGCTTGGTACTGAAGGCGGTCAAAGAGAGGACACGGGATTTCCTGGAACAGCAGTTACAATGGCTATGAGCGTCCATTTGGGCTCTGGAAACTGAATCTGGGTCTTCTACAAAAGCAAAAAGTGCTCATAACTACAGAGTCATCTCTCCAGCCCCCACATGAGATTTTTATGATTTGTGTTTGGTACTATTAACCTACTTAGTAGTATTTGTTCACAAGGAAATGAGAAAAACATATAAAAAAGAGAAGTTGACAGGAAAATAAATGTCAAAAGAACAGAAAATAATCTCAGAAATGATCGATAAATTAAAGAGAATTTAAAACTATGCTACTTTTCTAAGTCGACTATAATTTTTCGTAATTTTGAAATTCTCATAATATTTATTTATCTCATGAAAGCTGTCAAATACTTTTTTAAAGATTTATTTATTATGCATACAATGTTCTATTTGCAAGAGGGCACCAGATTGTGGGCCACCATGTGGTTGCTGGGAATTGAACTCAGGACCTCCGGAAGAGCAGTCATTGCTCTTAGCCTCTGAACCATCTCTCCAGCCCTCAAATACTTTCATAAAGGGGATATACCATATATTTTATATATGAATAAATAATATATATTTTATTTACATATTTTATTTATTATGAAAAATATGCTCAGCTCAGAAGTCTACAGGAAAAACATGAACATTTTCTCCCTTTGTGCATCCTAGGCTGGCCTTAGATTCTCCACGACGTTGAACTTCTGATCTTGCCTCCGTCTCCGTGTGGGAAGGGGGAGCACACAGACACACCCCACCTGCTTTTGTATAGTGCTGGAATAGACACCAGAGGCCCTGGATGCCAGGCAATTACTCTCCCAACTGAGCCAACCCTCCGGCCCCTAAATCATGAGCCATTACACGACACACATTATTTTTTCATTCCTCTTAACATATTGAGCATACTTATTCACCTGAGATAAAACTGATTTTTTTTTCTTCCTCTCTTTCTTGCGGCTATTGTTTAGGTTTTTATTTATCCAGTCAGACACTAACTTTTAAGCTGTTGAATAGTATATCTGTCTGATACACTGCTTCTTCCAGGGATTTCCCCCAGAGAACTATAAATCTGCAATGAGAAGGAAGTAGAAATATGGGTAAGCGGGAAAGAAAAATAAATGCTAAGGAAAGAGTCACTGTGAAAGACAGCACACAGCAGAAGATTTCCTATTTCAAGTTATTCCACTAATCACGTGCCCTTTAAGTGGCCACTCCTTAAGGCCTTACCCGCCCAGATGACCTTAATTAAACTTGGTTCAGATTTATGAAGACTATAAAATTAGGAAACTTTAATTTAAAAACAATCCAACTGCCCTGGATGGTTTCCCAGAGCACAGCCAGCGTTACTTAGGACTTGATTGTTGCAGCTACTAGGAGCTCATAGCCACAGCGCCAACCCGGTCTCTAAGAGTTCTGTGACTGATGCCTAATGGAACCAATTTTCACTCCGGCAGAACAAATTCAAGTTCAATACTAACTTGAATTCGTTGCCTTCGGATGCTAGGAATCAGATCTTTGGAGAGGAAATTGTATCAACGCCTCTGCCTATTAAGTGATATTCCATTTATTTCATCTAAATAGCTAGCAGGAACAATTGAAGAGAGTCAAATCTAAAACAGAAAAACAAATCTTTTTTAATTATGGGATTTGTTCTATCTTTTTTTAGCCTTCTTGTTTTCGTCTCCTTCACAGCCTCCATTTTCTACAACCCCCCCCCATCTCAACTGTGGACCACTGATCTTTCTTAAACAAGAGCAAATGCCCCAGTGCCTTCGCTCACCTACACTAACAATCATATGACAGTCACAGGCCATTGACTGTCACTCACATTTTTATTACCCTGAGTTTGATGAACATTGATACACTTTCCTGTCTCCCTCTGCACCGGAAAGAGAAGTAATAATTTAGATAGAATTCTAAAAGTTAGCATGTTTTGTCAATAGCTTCATTGTTCCTCCTGTTCATTCATCATAGCTTGCCTGCCATTGAAATCCTTCCTCCTGACATTATTAAAGTCAGTCATTATTAAAGTCATTTCAAAAAGAGATACATGGGCCACCTCGAAGATATTGTCAAGCTGGAATCACACTCTCAGTACTTTAGAGTCTATTGTATTTTCAAGCGTCTGAAGCAGATATAATATTCTTGCATATTCCCTATGATAGAATCTCATGTAGACAATGATGAGACGGGGGAGTGACGCTTATCACATGATTTCGGCATCGTCCCTTCTGACACGAAGATGCTCTGAGAAAACCAGCATCAGTTTTCCTATTAGGGAACAAATTAAAGTGCATGAGCTGGAGTTTCTTATATGTCTCATATCTGTGAGAAAGGCAAAAAAAAAAAAAAATCGGTGGAGAGAAAACACTTAATAGTTGTTATCTGCATCTCCCCAGTTTCACTAAAATATCGCTTGGAAATATAATTTTATAATTTTACAAGACTACTGAAGAGATTGAATTATGTCCATTATCACTACCACCCGTGCAAAAAACAGATTTAATTAAAACTTCATAGAAGGCACCAAACACAAAACTGCGCAGCTCCTAATTTTCCAGACCTATTTTTTCCTGTTGGTGGTATACAGCAAAGTGGATAGGCCTGTCTTTATAGAATACACACACTGGTTAGGCATTTTCAGTTATCATGACGTAACTTTACCAAAACGGGAAGCCATCCTTCCAAACATTTGAAACAACTGTAACGCACCTTTCAGTATCTTCTGATAGTCTGATACAAAAACATGGCGTCAACAGTTCAATAACCTTATTTCCCTTTTAGTTACAAAGAAATAAATTCAGATCAGAGAAAGTCATTTTAGTTGTTAACAAATGATCTTTAATAAAGAGAAAACAAGGCGGGTCCTCAACTTTAATGAAACGGAAACACAGGCCTGTAGTGGCAGATCATGGAAGTCTACCCACTCGTGCTGGTTGTGTGTGCTCCCATGTGCAGAAGCGAGCATACCAGTGTGTGTGGGGGGGTGTCACAAATGCACAAGTCACCTCATTTAAATTGATTCTTTACATAAAAGTTAGCTGCGCTTCTCACAGAGACTGCGAAAGAACCTCGGGACTTTATTCAGTCCAGCAAACGCGTTCGAAATGAATTCATGTGCAAACATTTTACAAGACTTCCTGCAGCTCTAACATTTTTTTGATTTTTAAAGTGTTCTAGGTTTCAAAGAACAAAAAGAAGTAAAAAGCCTCCCCCTACCCCGACACACACACACTCAAAATCTCACCAAGTAATTTGTCTCAGTTTTACTGTTTAAGTAAAGGTCATTCTCCAGGCTTTCTTTTGTCTTCCTTCCCTTTATAACGCCAAGAGCACATATCTGGGGGTGGGGCGGGATGGGGGTGAGAGAGAGTTCCCAAACACTACTCTCCCTAGAGGAACAGGGGAAGGGACCTTGGGATCCACCACCGGACCCCTCGCCGCTCTCCTTTCTCTGGCTGTTCCCCCAGCGGCCTGGGCACCTCAGGCCTGCGCCCAGTACCCTGATTTTCGCCGCGTGACTGCACCTAGCAACTTTTGAAGGTTTTCCCTTGGAAAGCCGTGCGATGCGCCTGCGAGGGTTTCTCCTGGTCCGCTTGTGTGCAGATGCTCGGAGCCCCTGAGAGTCGAGCCACCCCCATCCCTTACCCTTCCGGTGGCTCCACGGCCTAACCAGACGCGCTCTCAAAGGCATAGCAACACCCAAAGGCTGCCCACTGCCCTCCAGTCCCAGCGACAAACACACCGGAGGGGACTGGCCTGAAGCACGTGGCTTCCGCGCGGGGAGAGGCAGCCAGAGGGTGGGCGCTGGCGAAGGGCGTGGGAGCGGGAACGCAGAGGGTGCCAGCATGCCCACCGCGCTCCCTGTGCCCAGGGCTCCCCTGCAGCCCAGCGCGCAGCTCGATTTTCCTCTGCACCAGAAGGAGAGCTTTTTGTTGAAAAAAAAAAAGTTGGGGGAGGAGAGGCACGCGGTGAGGAAAACAGGAAAGAGTGCTCACGTGCTAATTTGGGTTCCCACCCCCCCTCCATGTGCTTCCAGATTAAAAAGTGGCCTCTGGGCGACAGGCCTGCGGTTTTCACAGTGTAAAACGGATTAATGGGCAAGCTCCTGCCCTTCTCGACTTTCGCCTGCGGTTTGCAACCCCCGGGGCGGGCCTGACCCCGCGGCACCTGCCCGGGCGCGCTTCGCCCGCAGCTGCCTACCGCGTGGACTCGGCTCCCCCGGCGCCAGCGCCCACCCGGGCCTCCCACCCGCCGGGCGGGGCCCAGGCCGCGCGCCCAGGGGAGGGGAGTTCCCACGGTGTGGACGGCCGTGCATCCGCACCAGCAGCCGCCGTCCAGACCTCGCCCACTCGCGTCCGCGCTCCGCTCCGCAGCTCCCGGGGCCAGGGCGTGCCAGAGTCCACGCTCCCGGCCGCCGGCAGGGGATTGACTGAGACCTCGAGGAACCCTAACCGCTTATTCGTAGTTGTCCTCCAAGAATGTGAAGTTCGTGGAGGACACTCCTCAGAGGCGTTGGGTTCTCGTACGTTTACCATTCTATCCAAGGGTGTGTGTGTGCAGTTCAGGATAACTCCGAGGGTGTGTCTGTGTGTGCAGTTAACCATAACTCCGAGCAGAGTTCGCTGGAGCCGAAGCGACGTGCGTGCACCAGCCGGATTCCCGCACCGGCCGGGCCTGCGGTCCAGCCCTTCAGCACGTGCACCTGTCCAGGAGTCTGCGGGCAGTGAGGAGATTCCGGGATTGAGCAGTCTCATCCAGCCCGTGCTCATGCCAACCCTTGGTGACCCCTTCGCTTTACGTTTAATAAACGAAGGGAAAAGTTTGCTTTCCAGTTGCGGAAAGGCCCTTCTGGTCCTACCGCCGGGACTCGGGATTTGGGTATCCTTTACACAGCAGGAAACCATCCACGTGACTTGTCCAGACCCACGGGGGCCATGCACAGACGACTTCCTGCAGGTGGTGGGGCCGAGGGTCCAGAAAATAGCCTCGTGAGGGACAGGCTCCGGGGTCCGAGAGGCCCGTCCCGCGGGAGGGTGGAGCGGGGACTGGCAGGACGGAGAACCGGGAGGGTCCGCCTGGAGAGTCGGCGCGCCCGGCTGCCGCGGCGCCCGTCGCCTGCAGGGGGCGCTGCTGCCCCGCGGTTTCTCCCGCACCGGGGCGCAGCGGGCGCCCGGCTCCCTGGCGGCCGTCCCCGGAGGGGGTGGGGACGCTCGGGAGGAAGGGCGCCAGGACCGCCCTTAGGGAACCCGAGCCCTGCTGGACTGAGCAGCCGCCCCGGGGAGGCGCCCGCACGAGGAGCTTTCCATCTCTCGGCCCAGGGAGGAAGTGCAGGCGGGCGCCCTCCCCGCCCCCACCGCCCGCCTCCCCGCGTCCCTCCACCTCCGACCCCGACCGCGCTTCCCAGACCCTTTGTTCTCCAGGTTGGGAGCGGCTGGGTGGGTTCCCCGGGAGGAGGTGCCCGCTGCACGCGGGGCGGGATGGGCGCCCCTGCGCCGGGCAGCTCCAGGCGGGCTTCCCGGCCTCTCTCCCCACGTAGCCCCCTGTCGGGTCTCCCGAAGGGGCTGGGTGAAGACGGCCGCCGAGGGCTGGGGAGACCGCGTCCGCTTCCCGGCGCGGGGCCGCCCGCCCCGCCGCACGGAGGACTCCCGCGGCCCCTGGGCGCACGCCCGGCACAGGGGCGCGGCGGTGGCCTCCCGCTGTGAGAACCCCGGGGCCCGGTGGCGAGAACCGGGCCGGGTGTTCCGCGCCCGGGAGAGTGTGCTGGCGAAGGAGCGCGCTCTCCGGCGCACCCCACCCCACCCTGGGCGGCGCCACCCGCGTCGCCTCTCTGCCGCACGTGACCCCGAGGGCTCGAGCGATTGTGTCTCCGAGTACAGTTACAATTGTGTTCGGCTTAATTTCTTACTCGGCCGAAGCCGCCGCGTAGTGCAGCGGGAGGAGCAGGGTGTGGGGGAGGGGAGCAGGGCGGGAAGCCGCGGGGGCTGGGAGGCAACCGCGCGGTGCAGGCAGGGCCGCCGCGCGCCCCGGGTCCGAGGGGCCCGGCAGCGCGCTCACCCAGGTCCGGGCCTCCCGGGCCCGGGCTCCGCCGAACGCCATCCACTCTCCACGCCCCGGCAGGCGGGGGCAGGGCTCCGCGCCAGCAGGGTGTCACCGCGTCGGTGCTGCTGCCGGAGTGGCGGCGCGGCCTGCGGCCGGCAGTCCCAGGCTTCCCGGAGCCTCCTCCCGCCTCCGGGCTTGACCCGGGCCCTCACTGGCCAGTCTGAAGGCGCGCTAGCAGCTCTCCGCAGCGGGTTCCGGGGACACACCCCGTCCCCACCCCCGAGAGCTGGCGGCCAGCTCGGGATGCCAGGCGGCCAGACGGGCGCCCTGCCAAATTCCGCGTTCCTCTCTAGGAGACGGGGAATTGCGTCTCAGGCTCGGGAAAGCCGGTAGTTCGGGCAAAGCATCCTCCCCCTCCCTCCCCCCAAGGCGCCAGGGACGCCTCTGCAGGTTGAATTCCTGCTCCGTATCACTTCAATTTTAATTAATCTTTTAAAACACCGCTGTCACGTCGCTTGCAGAAAATTAATCAAACTTGAATCCTTGTTGCATAGCAAGAATTTCGATCCAAGTCTTTTAAAAAGGACTTGACTTTGCAAAGTCACGTCTTTTACAGTTCCCTCATCCCCCCTTTAGCAAGGGAAATACTGCAAAAGTCAGGACATGTTTGCTTCTTTCTGTCTTTAAAATGAAACTCTGCTTATTTCTGATCTTTATTTTCCTGTCTCTGAACAAAAAAAGTTAAGCGATAAATTGCCTACCTCTGTTAATTCAAAATATAATTAGTTTGAATGATCTTTGTTTAAGAGCCCAGATAAACTAAGATAATCTTAATTTTAATGTGACACGACCTCTATTTTTTCTTGTGAATAATGAGAATAAAGAAGTCATTAATTAATACCAAGGTATCTCCATAAAAGATGGTATCTGGCGGCGCTGAGACACTGGAACATCGGTTGTATTAGTAATTGATACTGTATAATTGAACATGAAGATAGTCGTCTGTTTTTAACCTCAAAGCTCGGAGTTTATTTGGTGATTACTGAGCTTCTAATAATTAATTTTAGTCCCTTTTTGATGCAAAAATAATTCTTACTATTCCCAGTTCCCACGCAACAGAGGCTTCTCATTAAAACCCACCCCTCAAAATGGTTGTGAAGCTGTATCATGTAGCAACTCTTTCTGTTCCATTATTTGTAATAAATATGCTCTATTTTCATATCCTATTACATTTACCATTGCTGTAATTTACCTAAAATATAAGAATACAACTAGCTCCTGCTTTGTCCCACCATAGTCAATTAGTCCAGTTTAATACATGGTTCCTAAGACTTTCAGCATTCTAAGTTTCTGAGATTTGAGGATGAATTCCATTGAGAAATGAAGATTTTTGTACAAAGTGGTTGCCACACAACATACTCTGATCAAATCCACAACCTGCATTCGCTCACACCTTTCTGTTATTAAAACAGACTGCAAAGCACTTTCCCCCATTCCAGCATGAACTGAGAAACAGCTATTGCAATTTCCTGGGCTAAATTTAGTGTTAACACAACTTTTGGCATTAATGTAAAAATTCTCTCCAAAGTAATAAGGTCTTCCAAATAACAATGGATGTTTAGACTCTAGCTGGAACGTATGTGGTTATTTCCCACCATGAATTTGCTAATGGCCCTGCTTTTCAGCAGTGGAAGGGCTGTGATATTTTTCTCATACATACAAAGTTTGAAAAAGCCTTCCTGTGTCTTCCTCCAAACACGTGTAATCCCGAGTAAGTATGGAGTATTTTATACCACATAAATATTCTTAGTACCTGCCCTACCGTAGCCAAGCACCCGGCTTAATTGCCAGCACTAGCCCTGAAATTGTTGAAAAGGACTTCAGTTTCACACTTTAATTTCCCTTTTACCACAATTAAAACTTTAGGTCAGTATATGGCGGAGTAATTCTCTTCTCTTGGACCTTATATTTTCCCACTATAATTTAGGTTGAAATGGGATTAAAACAGGATCTAGAGTTCTAATCTCGGTTGATGTTTTGGTGTATTCACCGTAATGAGTCCTATTCCCTGCGGTCATGAAGCTCCGAAATGTCAATCAAGCAAACTGATTCAGAAATGCCATTGTTCGGCTCCCACGTCACTCGCCTTCCTCTCATTTTATTGAACAATACCGGAGTTCTCTGATCAGTCATTCGGAATATGAGGCATTATCTGGGGAAAATTCACAAAGTGTCTTGATCTTTCTTTGGGAGATACTGTTAAGGGGCTTCCGCAAGGCAGAGGGTGCTTGCTTAAATTTCTGTCTTTGGGCCACACTGCGGACAGGAAAAAAAAAAAAAGGCGATGAATACGTCTTGAAAGAAAATCATACCGTAAATCCGTCAAAAATTAATTCGTCCAGTCGAATGTTACATTTCTATTTTCGTGTTGTACTGATTTGTCATCTGCGGAAGCAGCACGGGGTCGGGGTCCGGCTGGCGTGCTCCCCTAGGACGCTGGCGTCGCGGGCTGGTTAACCGGGGGCGAGCAGGCGCTCTCTGCCCGCTCAGGCGTCGGGCGCCGCTGCCCCTCGCTTTCCCCGCCCCGCCACAGTTCCCGAGGCCGACGGCGTCAGCGGTGTCACCAGCTCCATAAGCCCAAATTAATAATCAGCTTAACTCATGGAGGCCTCGAGCCCTTATCCTCCGTTCCCTGAAGGCACGGATGGAGCCCGGCTCCTGCGAGGGCGGCTTCCTCTGCCGCCTCCCCGGGCGGGGTGCGGGTCAGAGGGCAGGGGGAAGCGATCGAGGGCGCCCTGCACCTACAGGGCTGTGGGCGAGGAAGCAGGAATCAACCCCCTCGCTGTGAGTTCTCAATCGGAATCCCCGCAAACGCGACAGCCGCGCGGGCCCGGGCTGCAGCCGCTCGCAGCGCCCTTCGCCGCTCGCTCACGGCCTGCGCGTCCTCTGCAAACCCTTAAAGCCGAGGTGACGAGGAAAGGCCCAGAGGTGGGGACAGAGGGTGGAGCCGCCCTTCGGTGGGACGTGATCCATCACTTTAAAATAAAATGTATAAAATAAGTAAATAAAAAGGCCCAGGCTCTCTTTCGGAGGACAGAAGGAACGCTGCCTGCGGCCTGCTTGTCCCTGCCACCCGGGGCTTGCGAGCTGCGGCGCCAGGCGTGCAGTCCTTGGAGGCCGTGGCGGCCCGGGGACCCCGGGCTGCGGCGGCTCCGCGGGACGAGCTTTACCCGGCTGGCCCGGGCGGCCGGGGTCCCCGGGAGGCCCGGCTCCCCGGCACAGCCGCGCGCTGCACGCCCAGCCCGCGCCGCACGCGCTTTTCCCCTTCTCAGCAAGCGGGAAAGCCCTCTTGTCCTAGGCGGCTGAGAGCCGGCGGCCCGCAGGCACCGGGGGCTTGGAGGAAACCCGAGCTCCCTGCGACCAGCTCCGTGAGAAGGGGCGGGGAGCGGCCCAGCAAGCTGCCCCGGAGGCCCGCTGTGCGAATTCCAGAGGAAAAACCCCTCTGCAAGAAGACGAAGGCTTCTGCCCCTCCCCCGTCCCTAGGCCTTTCTTCACTTGCCTCCGCGGGGCCCTGCTCTGCTCTCACCTGCGACCTGGCTGAGGACCCAGCCCCTCACCCCACCCCACCCCATCCTTCAGTTCATCCCCTCCTTGACCTTTCTGAGGCCTGGGCCAGGGCAGCCGGGGTGCTGCAGAGGAAATGAAATTGTTCTGGAGATTACAGTGGGGCTTTTGGCTAGAATCCCTACACCCCCCCCCCACTTCCACGTTAAGCACCAACTTGTATCTCCCTTCACAAGAAAAGGCAAATTTTCTCGCTTATTTGGAGTTTTGCAAAGTTCAACACACAGATCAGTGAACCTTAAGCGCCCTTGTTACAGACTCACATTGTGGGGGTCTGTCAAGAACTCTCGGCACCGATTATAATGACAGGTGAATCCAGCAGCCCCAGGGGGAGCCCGGCCTAAGCCCAGTGACTCCTCAGACACTTCAGCAACAGGTGCCCACACTGAGCAGGTCTTCGGGGGTCCATTCCAGACCTCTGGGCTCAGGAGCTGTGCCTAGGCAACCAGGGAGGAAAGGCTCCACCGCATGTCTCCCCTAGGACATCCCTTCCCTCCAGATTGTTCCAGTGTCAGAGAACACCAAAATCTCCATGCTTTCCTACCTGGCCATCCAGTCAGGCCTGGCTTCAGCAGGCCTAGGCCTTGTGCTTATTCTTACATGATTCAAAACAGAGAGGAAGAGGATGAAAGAAGAGAAGAGCAAGAGGGAGTACAAAGAGACTGGGACAAAATAAAAGTTGGGAAAATAGTATCCACAACAGGGCACAAGCACTTTCTTAACCCAAATTCCTCCAAATCAGTCTTCCACGCGTTCAGGACGAGATAACCGGTCTCAGTGACTACCTTCTCAAGGTCACTTCTTCAAGTGATATTTCACACCTGAACGTGGTTGAACACAGCCTGAAGAGAGGAAGGAGCCATGTAGCTTAAGAGAGATAAACAGCTTTATAGGGCATAATAGCCTCCCTGTAGCCACTCTGTGCTTCCCAGAAAGCCTGGAAGAGTCCAGCTGCGGGAACCTAAGTGCTCTGTTGCAGAACCAATCTCAGCCTTAGCCCACCATGTTCAGCCCGAATTAGATTTAAAGAAATGGGGAAGCTTAGGGTTCCTTCTCCTGCCTGGTCCTTTCCATGAACACAGCTGGTCCTTAGGGCCATATTTGCAAGTGAGAACTACTTATCTCTGGGATGAATAGAAGACTAGATCACTGGGGATGAAGAAGGAAGAATTGGGGGGGGCGGCAGCGGGGAGGGGGTTGTTTAGAAAGGTTTACTTCTGCCCACTCAGAAATTCAGTTTGACTCAGACCTTCTGTGACCATCTGTAGTTAGCCACCAGGGTGAAATAAAAGTCTGTGTCTAGGTTCTCAAGGAGTGTGTGTGTGTGTGTTCCATTTCCAATGTCCAGTTATCACATAAAGAAACAGGTCAAGAGAAAGCATCCATACAGGGAGTGCGAAGCAGAGCAGCAGCCCCAGCAGAACAGCAGTCTGAGGAACTCATTAAAGAAATCCTTTGTATGGTGCTGCATCTCTTCCCAGATCCGTAGCCCGGTAGCCCGGCCACACGGAGGGAGGAGGCAGCTGCAGTGGCTGCTGCTGCTACCTGCAGGCATCCAGCAATGTGCCCCTCGCAGCAGCCTTGGTGTCCCCAGTGTGTAGGCCCAGGCTTTGCCCATTAGTTCTGTGACTGAACCCCCCCCCCCCCCAAGCAGCCTCCACAATGACTACCCCAAATCCCTAAGCAGATTCCTGGACTTGGAGAAAGAACAGTTCATGGCATGAGTAAGTGCAAGGATCCCACTCAATTCTGAAACCACTAATGAAATCATGTGTGATAGCAGGGATCTGTGCCTCTAGGTATGACAATTTCATACTTTTGTTCCCAGAATGACACGTTGAAAATATTTTTCTACTACGTAACATGAAATGCTGTTTTCACATCTTGCTATGGTGATTTAACTGTCTGTAAACCATTTTGTGCATCTATGTATATGTATATATATATATGTATACATGTGTGTACATATATATATATGTATATATGTATGTATGAGCCTGGATTTTAATGAAAGAAGAATTGTATAAGCCACTGCTTTGTCCCAGACCTGAAACAAAGACTAACTCACAGGAAAAGCTCAGCTCTCCAAAATGTGCTCTTTTCTGACTTGGGAGAGAAGGCTCCTGCAGTCACCAGCCCGTAATTGTGGCTGCACTTTAATCCTCCCTGGTACACAGCTCATCTTTCCACTATGCAGAAGTGCCGTTGAGATATGAGTAACCTTTAGGGTTATATCCCAAACTGGGAGTCCAGGGCTTACACTCGGATTGTCTGGGCCTCTTCTAACCTGAACAAAAAGGATTTGAAGAAAATCACATTTTTCCCCTCGCAACAAAGCATTCCTAATCACTTCAGCTTGTTGGTGAATTTTTATTCCCGTGTCCACTTGGGGTATTGAAATCGATCGCTGCAATATTTAATATATTACACTCCTAGGGTCATTGCTCTCCTAAGACCAAATTCTCTCCCTCTTGCCCTCAACTCAGCCTGGCTCCTACCCTCCCACTCCCATCTGTCCAAGGCCCTCTGTTTATCTGTCCACATAACGCCTTTAATTCCCAGCCCACCCAGGGAACTTCACCGAGTTTATTCTGTTTTCTTCTAGTATGGACAATTCTGAAAGCTCTAGGCAGCAGTGCACTTAAAAGGGAAAATGAGGAGCTCAGTAGATTGGAGAAAATTAACCTGCCACAAACAACCTCATTAAAGAACTGCCTACCAAGAGTTAAGAATTAATAGCAAAATGGATGGGAAAAAAACCCTCGAGTGAAGAGACCTTAAGCCCCTTTTCCTGAAAGGTGCATAATTTACAGACCAAACCTAACGTTGAGTCTTATTTCCCGTTCCTAGTGACCTGTCCCATAACCTTGTGATCCACTGTGGGGGTGTTTTTCTCTTTGGTGCCTTTCTTCTTTTTTGTAAAACCATAGCTTTGCAGGGCCAAATACTTTCTAATATGTGTATGTATACATTATATATATATATTTATATATGACTATTCACACACACATATATTTAGTTAAAAAATGCACTTAAATTGTTTGGAGTCTTTTAATTTAGAAAGGCACTTTTAAGAGACTCCTGGGTTCCCTTTGGGAATCGCTAGATGATTTGAAGAGTGCCCTTAAAAGAATTGTGTTTGGATAGGAGAGGGGGTGGGGAGCTACGCAGAAAGAAGCATGAAAAAAACAGAGTGAGGACATGGTATATCTAGTATTCTGATGGGACTGTGGCTTATTTTGTGTATGAAGTTCAAATTTAAGTAAAGCCCATGTCTATGGGCTGTACGTTGCTCTCCTAATGTTTTATTGGGCAGCGTATTCTATATTGGCATTTTATATGCATAATCTCATTTCAGTGCAGAGCTGCATAGTAGATCCTGGAGCAAGCAGATGAGAATGCTGTATGGATATTACTCTCAATTTCATTGGCTTCAATGAGACTTTGCACATTGCGATTTCCATTGTAATGGCTTATCTTTGGCTAGAATTTTACACATTGATATGCTATTTCTTTGGCCAGGATCCTGAATGAAGAAACCATGTCAATGGATCAGCCAGCCATAATGATTCCATTCACATTATATCAGGTAGTTAGAATCAATGGTCCCAACAGTATCCATAAAAAGATTCCTGCTTTTCTTTTCCTTAACAATTTTTTTCCCTTTTCCCCTTGATGATCACACTTAAGATCATTTTTGAGGTTTACACTAAAGCATTCACTCAGATTAGGAAGAAATGGGAAGTTCACAATTCATCTGGAAATTCTGTTGTGCCAGATCCCAATCAGGTCAGACCATCACGAGATTAATGCAAATGACAAGATTTTAGAAACCCCTGTAGCCCACCTGCAAAACAAGTGATATTTCCTCCCCATGTACGTTCCACAAAATGAGTTATGTTTCCCTTGCATTTCCCTGTAATCTCATGTTACAACTGCAAATACAGGTTGAAATGTTTAAGATAATATGCAATGGTGATAGTTTAGGAAAAGTGGATGTTTCATAGATAATTTTTGTCAAGAAGATGGTAAGAGCATATGATTAATTTCCTAGTTTACTTTTTAAAATTCATGGCCCGTTAAAAATGTAAAACTTTTTTTTTTTAAGGATTTACATACTTTTATTATTTTCTTAAAAGTCTGTGAAGAGCAGAGCCACTGGTCAACTCTAATGTTAACCAAACTCTTCCCCTTAAAAAAAAAAAACAAAACCAAAAACAAAACATTGCCATTTGAAAGGGAAAAAAATGTATTAGTCCTCTTTTGAAAAATCACATAAGAGGATCCCAGTGTGGTGACTTAGATGCCTTCCATCCTAGCATTCTGGAGGCAGAGGCAGGTGGATCTCTGTAAATATGAGGCCAGCCTAGTAGACACAGCAAGCCCCCTAGAGCCAGAGCTTATTACACAGAGAAACACTGGAGCCGTAAAGATATACATGCTTAATTCTCAATCACATACTTTATGTTTGTTTAAGAAGTAGTTTTTATTATTAACAGAAAAAAATAAAATCGGCTTTCTGCAGGCCAATTTGCCATATGATATATATAACACTTGAAACAGAAAAGCACCTCTGTATATTTGCATCTGGCAACACACTCTGTGCTATATCCATGTATTTATGGAATGAGGCTCTTTGGGCTTGGTGTACATGCTGTTTTTGATACTCAGATCAGAGCATCTCACCTTTTGCAGGCCAAGAGGTTGGGATGCTCTGTCCCCCTCGCCCCAGCAAGGCAGCTCAGCAGCAGTCTCAGGCTCTGGTGTAAGGCTAACTCTTCCTCTCTTTCTCTCTGCCCTAGGAGAAACGCTTAATAAATATTGGCATTTCCCCCACAGCCTTCACCTGAGTTGTGAGGGTAGGTAGGGAAAGGGATGTGGTGTGGCTAAGAAGGTGGGAAATGAGAGAAAAAAGGAAAGACAGACAGGGAAAGGGTAAATAAGCCTGTCCGTGGCATGCCGGTTTTAATTTAAATAGGTGGGGTAATGAAAAATCTGGAAGCTTAACTATCCCCTGGACTTCATATTTGGACCCAATGAAAGGAAGAAAACTGTTCCTTGACATTTGCCCTACTGTCAGGGTAGTCATTTGCAGGGAAGGAAAAACAGGGAAACTTGAGGTTGATGAATGTAAAACGTGCTTTTATTCCTGGCAGATCCAAGAGTTCAGGCCCTTTCAGCTTTCTTCACAGACTGAAGTGTTTCCCCTCTCACCCCCTGAGCAAGTTGTAGCCTTAAGAACTTCCATGTATCTGTGTGATATGTAACTTACAGGAGAGGCGCAGGGCTGCTGCTAAGTTTGGCACCATCCCTCGGTCATTCTGCTGTTCCTCACCACTGCTCGCCCCTTATCACATGCATTGCATCTTCCTGGAGCTGACCTGAAGAAGCAGACACTGACACTGGACATTCTGTCCCAGCCTTCCAGTACCTTCCAAGGGCTTCTTCAGTAGCCTGCTCTCCAGGAGAGTTCTAACTTGGTCTGTTTGTTATTTTGGTGGCTTGCAGAAGAGGATGACCTCCACTCAGATGGGTTCCCTTTTTTCTTTCCGTGCTTCTGGGCTGAGAAGGCCTTTGCGGATCTGTGAGCTCCTTGCTAAACTGCTACTATTTTGGGGTTTAAGTCTATTGACTGCTAAGTCTATTCAAAAAGCGTCAAGCACAGACATATTGGTAGCACCAGTTAGGATACTGGATCTTTCTGGAGAACCTCAGAGCTCTTCTCCACTCCCAGCCTCCTCCCTCCCCCCCCCCCCCCCCCCAGTTTTCTGCTTTGTTACAGACACCTAACCTGAAGGAAGACTCAGAAGAGAGCTGCAAAACTGGGATACTCTAATGCACGAAAAGCCTAGATTCTTTGGTTGCTTCCCTTAGGAATTTCACTTCTTTCACACTCCTTATGCGCAGCAAGCGCTCCTAATTCTTGCTCAAAAGCCACCCATGTCTTTGGTCTTAAACACAGTCTCTTGCAACATGGTTACAAATGCTGTCCATCTCCCCCCAGTTAGACACCAGTCCGTCTAGCTATGGCCCAGGCCACAAAAACAAAAAATAGTATTGTATCACATGTATTGTAACTCTAACATCACAGATCTAGGCGAATTAAATATTAAATTGGGCAGATGTTTGTGGGACACATAGGCCCCTTCTAGGCGCTGCTGTCAGGTCTTAGAAAAAATAAGGTGAGGGGGTTAGCATCGAAGGTGGTGACAGGGTTTGGCACCACAAGTTTTGGGGTTGTGTATTTTCAAAACAAACCAAGTGATCTTTAAGTAAAGCCAAATACACAGGAGGGAAACATCCTGTTTTGAGAGAGGCAGGAAGTGTAGACACACAGCTATAACCCGAGAGTGTGTTAATTACTCAGGAAAGGGGTTTGGGAGCCCAAGGCCTGAATTTGGTGAATTCATGCAATTTGGAGCATTCCGACTTAGTATTGATCCCTAAACTCAATTTTGAAAACAGCCTCCACTGCAGATGTGTGGGCTTGTGTTATCCCAGTATTTGTGCGCATCGATTGGACTAAAATAAAATGCATCATACTCTCCGCAAAGGAGGAAGAAACAGGGACAGTCACAAGAGGAATAGCAGAAACTGCATAGTTAATATGGGTTGTACGCCAATCGCCAAACAAGTGCTCTAAACCCAGGGGGATTTCACGTAATAGCTAATTTGGTGAGAGCGAGTGCACAAGCAGAGGGCCATCCAAGAAGGGAAAGGAAGATAGCTGAATACAAGGTTTTTCCCTCGCTGACATTAACATTTCCCTGTGATTTGCATCTGCTAATGTCCAAACCCTCACTTACAGTCCACCCAAGCCAGGTTTTCTGCCACCAGTGTAGGCTCATGAAGAAATTCGCTTTCTTCTAGCTGGAGTTCAGAGCAGAAAGGCTTCAGAGGTGGTAGCTGCTTTTCCCTTGGACTCTGCAGGTCCTAGGGGCCTGGAAAGGCCGCAGGACCCAGCCCTGAAGGCGCTGTCTGCCTGCTCTCCAGCCCTTTCACGGCCAGCCGGACCCATGGGGTTCTGTCCACAAAGTTCTAGCAAGGAACCCAGCTCTTGTCTGGTTTTGCCCATTCCGGTCCTGATCCAAACTGCCTGGACCCGGAGGTGACCGGAAGAGAAGATAGGAACGTTTCATCTTAGACTGAAGAAATTGTTTTCCATGTTAAACAGAACCAAACCCCTTCCTCTTGTTTCTCCGCTTTCCTGAATCCCTTGCAGGTTTCTAATGAAGAGACTGTGTGTGTCCCAGCGCGTAAGAGCGAGGAAGAGAGAAAAAGAGGGAGGGAAGGAGAGAGCGCTTTAAACAAAAGACAAGGAGGCCCAAGCAGGGGCCTGGAGCGGTCCCTGGAGCCTGCTCAGCCTGCAGACCCTCCAGTTCCCAAGCCAGGCAAGCATTTTGGAGAGGTTCTGCCACCGAGGCGGAACGGTCCGGAGCTCGTACTCCACGCGGCCGGAGAAGAGCTGGAGACAAAGCCGGGATCCAAGGCGCCGCAGCGAGGCTCCAATCAGCGCCCGGAGCCCGCTAGCCTGCGGTCTAGGCACGACCCCCTGCGGGCCGTGACCGGGGAGGGGAGCCCAGGCCCGGCTCGGCCTTCCCGCGGTCCTGGGTAGCTCTGGCTAGCCAGGTTCCCCCGTCACACTGAGCTAGCTGCCCTTGGGTGCCTGCGAGTTCAAAACACACTTTCTCAAAAATTAAAAGCTGGACGGCCTTGTCACTTTCTTGGCTGGACGAGGCAGCACCTCTAGAAGTTCCGCATCACTCTTGGCCCGCGCCTGCTTGCGCGCGCGAGGCCTTGGAGGTCGAGCGGCCATTTACTGCCCTCTGATTGCGCTGAGGACCAGGTTAGCTCATAAAGCCTTTCACACTCAACAATGGGGATTTTCTCAACAATTAACAAGAAACAACATAATAAAGCCATTTACAAAGACCTTGCTATTTACTATAAATTAGGCACTCTTTAAGAGACCAGTGCGTAATTTCACACACTTTACAGCTGGGGCTGCATTTTAAACAGCCGGGAAAACAAGCTTGCTGCACTTTGCTGTGACCTGCGCGCGTCCACCTCTGTTTCCCCTCTTCCCCAGCTTTGTTTGCACTGCTGCACCCCAGCCTCCCAGCCGAGGGTGTTTTTCCAGGTCACTGTCTCACGTTTCCCGTTTCCAGGTCATCATTCCACTTGCAGATGCACTGAAAGCAGTTCCAGGGGATGGGAACCACCGCGCCAAAGCAAGCAAGCCTTGCCCTCGGTTCCTGCCACTCCAGCAGTTGCTCCGGGCCTGGCCAGCGTGCCCACTCCCGCTCGCTAGGCCTCTGCTCCCGAGCCACTTCCCAGGAGGAGACCGCAACCATGCTGGCCCAGTCCCTTTGCCACTCGCTTCCCACAAGCGTATTTTGCAGGCCTTGGAGTCCGCCGAGCAACGCAAAGAGCTGGGTCCCTTTGGCCTGGGGAAGAGGGATGAGGCCTGGGCAAGAAGGTGAGAAACACAGGGCAGCAAGTGCAGGGATGGGCGAAGACTTCAGGATACACAAAAGAAGTGCAAACTGAGGGGAAGCATTCCAGTCTTTGACGGGGAGGAGGCCCTAGGCGGCCGGCGTGACCGGCTGCCCTCTGCTCTCGGCCTTATGGCCGCTTGGACTGCAGGCTGCGCTGGACGAGCTGGGATGCAGTCTCTTCTTCCTGGAGGAGCGAAATCGTCACCCGTTCAGAGGAGAGCAAGATCTGGGCGGGGAGAAAAAGTCACAAAGAAATTTGTTTGCCACCATGCAAAATGGCGGCACTTCAACATCTTTCTGGTGGTGATGGTGGCCCTGGTCAGAGAACCCAGAGGGGCTCCGGGTCAGTGCAGTCCCCCCGAGCTCGGTGGCTGGGGGAAGCAGCCCTGGGAACGCCCTCAGCCCTTTGCCTGCAGCCCTTGGCCGGCTCCACAGCCCCTAGCCTCCCCTCCCAGGCCGCTAGGCCTGGAGCCCGCGCCAGCAGCCCCTGGCCACTGACCCCTGTTTACAAACACAGCCTGGGGGCGGGGTGGGGGCGGCCTGAGCGCGGGCTGCAGGGCTGGGGGGGGAGGCCGCGCGCTGCCGAGGACGCCACCAGCAGAGGGGAACCAGGACTTGGTGCGGGAGAGCGGGCCCGGCAGCTGGAAAGGACTGAAGGCCTTGTTTTTGAAACTGTCAATTCCCTCAACCCCTATTGTGAGGGCTTCATGCAAAACATCTCAGGCCTTTTAAAGCAGGAGCTTGTGAGGCCGCCACAGTTTGAAAAGGAGCGAGAGTAGCGGGGGCCTAAGGCCTGGGCAAAGACTGATAGCTGCCTCCCCCACTCCTCCGTTCTTTAAAGCAAAAGAGGGCCTGCCAAACAGGTAAAGTGCGGCCCTCCCCCACCTCCTGGTTAGGCCCTACGCACCCAACCCCCAGGCTGGTTTGCAAAATGCCCTTTGGCCTAGGGAGCAAACCTTAACCAAAGCCAGAGGGAAAGTAGTTGTTCTAGCAGAGAAAAGGGAGAATCCTCGGGATGACTCGGGTGAAAGGGAGCACTCTGAAAGGCAGATGCCTGGTTCTCCTGGCCAATTTAGCTGATAGGAGGCCTTGATTTTTTTTTTTTTTTCCTTCCTATTTTGGTCCTGGGAAATCCCTCCCTCCACATATCCTTTCCAGCATGAAGATGTTTTCAAGGTGAAGCAAAACTCGCATTTCTTTCTTTTAATAGGTGCTGATGTTTTATTGTTTTTTAGAAAATTTTCACCGTGGAGTATTTTTGTTTTCTTTGAAAGAAAAAAAAAATGCTTTCGAAGAATTAGTTTCACCTACATCTCTTTCTGTATGCAAACAAAACTAACATTTTCATATCAGTAGAAATTTCAAGCCCATTTCTTGTTAGCTAAGAACTTTAAGGAATTTCTAGACCACTGGAAGTCACCCAGACACAAATAAGATTTAAAAAAAAAATCCACACACCAGCCCATCTAGTTTGTGTTATTGCTGTTTAGTGGTGGCTCCTTGTTGTTGGTTTTCAAATAAACAACCATTATTGAGATTACTCCACTGTAATCAAGTAAGGCAACAGAAGGAACACCCCTCTAAAAAACTAAATAGCCAGGGGGTAGGGGGAGCAGGCTGTATTTTTATAAAGGCAGATAACCTGACTGGGAAAGAAAGTACACACAGCTCTTAAAAAAATAATTAAATCTTCACTTCACAGTCTTATCAGGAAATTACTTTTATATAGAAGACCAGATATATAAGTTTGCTTCAGCCAAAAGTCAGAGAAAGCAGCTTTTCCTATACTTTCCTCATGTCTGTTGAGCTAGTTTAGACACAGGCATCACTGGCCCTATAGTCTTATAACACTTACAGAACAACCTATTCCCTGAAAACATTTAAATGTAAAAATGCAATCTGTCAGTGGAGGTAACTTTTGTTTCTCTCTCAGTAAGGCTTAACTTTTGAACAAATGTGACATTTATAGCAGCTGAGAAGGACCTAGAAATTGTCTTTAATCATAAAACAACCCAAATAAAATAAACTGTGCTGGGAATAATTTCCACAGCAGGATGGAAAACCAGCTGAGGGCTACCAAGAACTGAAAGAATACCTTATATTTGCACACTAAGACTTCCTATTTGGTACACTTTCCTGACAGAAGCCCCAGCTCAGGGTTTGCTGTGGCTGATGGCCTGTAGGAACAGTGTGGGGTAAAATCTATGTTGAGTCAATGTCTTCCCTTTTGATGGTATCACTCTGGCATGCCTGGGCCTCCATACTGCTCATTCCCCAGCTCCTATAAGTGGAAACTATTGATTCTCTGAGGAATGAAGACCAAGTGGCCAAGCTAGAGGCTGATATTTTGTCCAGAAGTCTATGGTGTATTTGTACTACTTTGTGTTTATTCCATCTTATTATTATAAATAATAAATATATATTATTTATAATTTGGTAAGTCTGTAGCCAACATAGAAAGTCCTGGACTAAACTGAGAAGTCACTGTACTTGAACTTTCTTGTCTTAGCACTAATTACAGAGTAGAAATTACAGACTTCCCTGTGTGGATGTCACACTTTTTACAGACTGGTGGTTTTGTTTGTTTGTTTTTGTTTTCTTTTCTTTTTTAAGACAACTCACGGTCTGCATTGCCTTCCAAAGAGGAAAGGACTCAGGCTCAGAAGCCAGTTGCTCAGCTTTCTGGGACTTTTAACTGAGAATATGGACCAGTCTTTGGAATTATATACAAACATGAATTCAAGGATTACATCCCCAATTTTACTTTGACCATATCTATGATTCCAATAAAAAAAAAAAAAGTGATCCAGTGAGTCTGCATCTGGCAACATTCAAGAAAGAAAGGATGGGAGGCAGTTCAAAGCATCTGTTTACTTCATCCAAATGTATTTGGATGTGGGCATTCTCAGCCTCTGTCCTTTCCAATAGGAGGACACCCACAGATCATGCACAGCAATTAGGTCTGAGACCATCCAGAACTATCTGAAACATTTATAGACAAAGGGAAAAATTCAAAGGAAGTAGGAATTAAAAGGTTAAGAAAAATAAATAGCTGAATTTCCATGAGAAATAATGATTTAAATTCACATAGTAAACATTTCATTAGTGTTTTGTTTTGCTTTGTGATTTATGGTCTATAGATGCAACTTCTTAGACTAAAGATAACAAGGATCTGAGATACATAATTTGGTGGCTCAAGACTTACTAGATTCAACTTTCATTAAAATAACAACTGATCTTTACTTTCTTAAATATAAAACTTTTAGTAGTTTGTCTATAACAAGTTTGAAAAGTTTTTCTGTTGAGAAGAAATCTGCCAGTGTTATCCCCAGAACCTGATTGGTCTCATCACAAAGTATTACCACAAAACCCTGCACCCAATAAATGCATTTCTTTCAGGCAAAAACATTACAAGTGAAAATGTCAACAAAACCATTCATTCTTGTTAACCCTTCTTCAATCTGGAATAAGTAGAAATGTATGGAACCAGGAATTTTAAACAGTGTTTTTAATTGAAAATAAAGCTAAAGCATGCTTTTCAACAGTGCAAATTTCCATAATTTTGATTTACTGCTCTCCTCGTTACAACCCAGCACACCAGCCTGGCCTTTCCAAGGGGTAGACCATTTGCATGTGGAGCTACTTCAATTTAAGTGCAAATACAGACAGTCACCTCTGATTGTCACGTGCAGTAGAAACTCGCCTGTTCTATACACAGGATGGCCTTTTGAAAACAGAAGTTTAGAGAGATGCAGAAAAAAAGCATAAGGTAATAAAATCCAAGTGCCTGAGTTCTGGTACCAAAAAGCCCTGAAATAACTGTTACTTTCCAGCTGGGGTGTTACAACCCTCACCCCTCTTTTTCTTGGTTGTGTTTACTGTTTGGTCACTATGATGAGTTAGGCCATTAAATATCCTGCTTTAAGAGAACATTTTAATTGTTTTGAAAGCTTGAAGAGTTATCTTCAGACCACAAGGTAAGCAGGACCACGGCAAACGTCATCCTATCTAAAATGTTTGGGTGAGAGCACAGAAAGGAATTTTCCAATTGGAAGGAGTGACCACAAAGGTAAAAAAACAAACAAACGAACAAAACCCCAAAAAACCCATCCTTAAAAAAAAAAATCCCATAGTTCTTTTACTTCTCACACAAGAGGCAGCTTTCTAATCAGCATCCAATCAGGACTCATACCCCAATCTTTCTGTTAAAAAAAAAAAAAGTTAAGTGCAACTACCCTTGGAAAGAGAATGAGGGTAGAAAAAAGAGACACCCACAAAGAAGAGCTCCAGAAAATTACACTGTGCTCACAGGAACTTCTTGCTACCTCATTGTGCAACCACGTAACCTAACAAACTTTCACTGAATACCAGTTACGCTTTCAGGTCTGAAATCTAGTGCATAAACTTAATGGCTCATTGTAATATTTATTATTCAACCTTTTGACATTTATTTGTAGCAGTTGAACTGAGGTACCGAGGCATTAGCACTGAAACAGTAAAGTGTCCCAGCTCTACCAGAATAACTGGGTTTTACTTGAGTCTTTAGCCTGAAGTAGTCTGTGGTATGTAAACCAACCCTTCTCCCACCCCACCCCCACCCCCAAAAAAAAAATCCGCAATGGGAAAAAAAAAAAGTAATCCGATTTCTGTCTTCAAAATGCGATAAACCAGGACTCCAAAGGGGTGTAACACCATTAATGGACTTGTACAAGCCATCCTGTGCAGTTACAACAAAAGGAAGGTAGTATGGTTCAAGAAAATAGCTTCCAAAACATTTTTATGAATTAAATTTCCTGAATTTGTGACTAGGTGGAAGAGGTATTGCAGAACCGCCCAGCTGCCATTTCCATACAGGATGGGCCTTGTGTGGAGGTTGGGAGTCCTTAGTGGTGTTTAAGGAATACGCAGGCCACAGATCCCCATCCTTCCCAAGAATGAGTGATGGTGGACAAGGAAAATTGGCCATGAAACTAAATGGCCTTTTCACGGCCGACGCTACATTGCTGGCTACCTTTTTCCGTCTGCTTAAAACTGTAACGTCATCCAGTGTTCCTTCATGTGTCTCAGTTTTACCTGTAGGACGAGGGCTTCTAGCTGATTTCAAATTTGGTTTGACTGGAGGTGTCTGAAGGACTGGTCGTTTGCCCAGTACTAGTGTCCGGTAATTTTTTCTCACCCTGGCACCAAATTTATATTCCCCATCCTCAGGTTTTGGAGATCCTAAAGTGCATGAAAGGCCCTGACTCGGAGCCAGTGGATTGAAGGAAGGAGTTTCTTTCTCAGGGCATGCAAAGCCATCCTTGGCTGTGGGTAACAAGGCGTCCTCCTCTTTCTTCTCAGTCACACTGTAAAACTCACCCTTTGTGTCATTGCACTCGCACTTTAGCTTATCTGTAATAAGATCAGGTTCATATTCCTCATTAGCACTACTGTCTTCTACTTTTATTTTAATATTGTGCAGAAATGGCAATGTCTTGTCGCCTGTGTCAGTACAGAGACTCTCAGCTTTAGTTGTTGCTGCTGCGGCTGCTGCTGCTGCTGTTGCTGCTGCTGCATCCACTTCGGGATCAGTTTGTGAAGAGGGCAAATCCATAGAAAATTCAGGACAAAGAGGGATTTTGGAATCTTTTCCTGAATTTGCTGCTCTTCCACAAGAATCATTATTTAAGAACCGAGCAGCTATTGTGCTGTTTTCTGCACAGTGTGTAGTGAGAGTTGCTTGTAGGCATCTCCTAGCCTCTCGCAGTATTCTTTGTTGTGGAAATACATTGTTTGTCTTTGGGCTAGGTGAAGAGGCCCCCTCTGCCAGGCAGTTAATTGTCAGGTCAGTTCTCTTTACAGTACTGGAAATTTCAGAGTGTGGGAATGTAATCTCAGATACCCTATCGTTTCTTATCTCTGGGAAACAACTCCCCATGCTGGCCGGGCAGTACACCGGAGCCCCTTTGGGAGCCCAGCTCTGAAGATTCCACTCCTCTGGCGACTCGGCTTTGACACTACTCTTGAGGTCGGGAAGTCCGCCGGCACCCTCGAAAGCAGCGGGTTTGGTTGCAGCGGCGGCGGAGGCCAGATGGTACAAGAAGTTGGCCTGCGCCTGCACGCTGGGAGGCTTGCAGAAGCTGGTGCGCCTGAAACGGATGCTCTGCACGGACACTTGGCTGGAGCCGGAGCTGGAGTCCGACTCGGTGGACGAGTCCTCCTCCTCGGAGCTGTTTTCACTGGAATCCGAGGCCCCGCTGCCCCCCTCTTCCTCCTCCTCCTCCTCTCCTTCCTCCTCCTCTTCCTCTGAGGATACCGAGTTGCTGGAGCTGGACAAACTGGAGCCAAAATCCGAGTCGTTGGCTGCATGGTCGGAGTAGGAGCTGGACTCGGAGTCGCTGCTGCAGCTCTCGGGAAAGCTTCCGAGATGAGGCTGCGGCCGGGGGTGGTGAGGGGGTGGGTGGCTCGGCGTCGGCGGCTGGGCCCGGTGGTGGTGGTGGTGGTGGTGGTGGTGATGGTGGTGGTGGTGGTGGTGGGGCGGCGGGCAGAAGCCGTTGACCAGATGAAACCTCTCCAGGCAAGTGGCCCCGGCGGCCGCCGCCGCCGCAGCCGCCGCCGCCGCCGCCGCCGCCGCCTTGGCTTTGTAGGACCTGGGCAGCAGCAGCAGGCGGCGGGCGCCGGCGTGGGGCGCGAGCAGGCAGCTCCTGGCGGGTCCGCGCTTGCGCTTGCAGCGGTAGGTCAGGCTCCCCGCGCCGCCCGCGCCGCCCGCCGCCTTGGGCTGGGGCCCGGCCGCCGACGCCTGGTAGTAGGCGGCAGCGGCGGCCGCGGCGGCGGCGGCGGCGGCGGCGGCAGCGGCGGCGGCGGCGGCCGGATGCTTGCTGCACAGCAGGCTCCGAAAGTAAGCGGGGTCCGAGTGGAAGGCGACGTAGTTCCCCTGCAGCGGGGCAGTTTCATAGTTTAGGGGGGCTTTGCAGGGCGAGCGCACGACCTCCGGGTAGCGCGAGCCCGGGTACTTGCTAAAAATCTGAGGTAGATGGGCGGCGGGGCGCGCGGCGGCGGCGCCCGGACGCTGGGACTGCGCGCTGATTGGCAGGGGCCGCGCGGCTCCGCTCAGGCCCCGCCAAAGTTGGTGCTTGTCCTTCCAAAAAGCCGGGCGGGGGCTGGCGGCGGCGGCGCGCTCTGGCGGCGGCGCCTTTGTGGCCAGGGCCTGCCCGACCCTCCTGCGCTTGGTCTTGAGCACACGCTCGGTTTTGCAGGAGGTGTAGAGCGCTTCCACGTCTTCCCGGGAGATGAGCGTGCATTTGGCCGCGTGGAAGGCGATACTGTTGATTGCTTTGAGTTTCCGCAACTCCTCCAGGTCGCAGTGGTGCTTTTTCACTTTCAGATGATCCATGCGCTTGTGCACAGTCGTCCTCGGGATGTTTTTCAGCAGATCTGTGAAGACTTGGGAGAGAGCAAACATTTGCTTTCCTTTAATGATGAGGTAGCCGAGCCTCACGCCATCCACCTCTTCGAAACCTGACTTCAGGTCTCCCATCTCGGGTACTAAATGATCCCCACCATTTGCAGTAAATATATACGTGACGCATACATACACATGTATGTATGTTAATCCTCCGCCAGATGCTGCGTGTGTCTCAAGGCATCCTGCTAATAAAATAACAAAGACTGTTATTCCCGGCGAAGGGAGTGCCAAACTCTAGGCGAATTACTGGGGGGTGGGGGGAGAAAAACCCCATGAAATTACACTGACTTGATTCTTGCTTTTTTTTGGTATTTTTTGTTTGTTTGTTTTCGTTTTTTTAAAAAAGAGGGGAAAAAAAAACCCATCCGGTTTCAGATCTGCCAGTGTGTTGGTCTGAGTCCTCGCTGCGGATCAGTACCTGGGCCCCTGTACTCCTTCCTTCTCCATTGGAGCACTATGATAATGGAATGTGAAGGGAGAAAGAGAAAAGAAATGCAGCTGCTATTCCCGCCGCTGCTTTAGCTACAAATAAAATGACAGAGTGAAGTGAGCTCGTCCGGAGACACCTTCATCAATTAATTCCCCTAAAGCCAACGCTGATTGGACACTCCTGACAGGTGATGCAATAAAAATTGATATTCCACCCCTTCCCCCCAAAATCTCCTACTAATTAGCATACCCTTATACTGCCACCTCCCCTCCCAAAGTAAATAATACAGACGGTATATAAATCTTTCCATTAAACTATCGGAGCTCAGAAACAGCCTGACTCACAGACTTCATCAGAAGCAGTGTGTGTACGCAAAAAAAAAAAAAAAAAAAAAAAAAAGCCACCGTATATTCCCCTTTAAAGAAATACTGCCTATTTTTTGCTTTATTTGCATTTTACCGATACAGCTATTATCGTTTCAAAGGAAAGCATTTAAAAAACATTATCAAGCCCAAATAGATATACCCCCACCCCTCTTTTCTTCGGAAAATGAAGCTTTTGAGGGAAACGCGCCAGAATAGCTTGGTATTTCCCTTAGGGGAGTGGGGAAGGAGACAGGCTGGGATCGCCAAAGTTAAACCGCGAGGTGACCCACCCCAGTGCAGACTTACGTTGGCAATTTCTCTCGTTTCCTCCCCCCAGAATGTCCTTTTCCAACCAGAAACAAAGTTATTTGACCAAGAAAGCAGCGTTCAAGGCTCCAACTCAGGAATGTGTAACAATTCAACTGGATTTCGGTTCTCTGCTGAGGAGTGGGGTCGGGGGAAGGTAGTTTCTCGTCGGACCCGTAACAAAGCACGGATAAGCCAGAAATGTGTACACCTTTCACGATTGCCCAGCCTGGACTAGAGGTGGGGTCGTTTTAGGGCGTCCAGCACAAGCTCTGGCCAGAGAAGTCCACAGGTCAGGATTCCAGGGAGCACGTTACTTCCTTCTGCAGCCAAGGGAAGAAAATGTAAAGTCCTCAAGGTGCTTCCAGAAGTTTTACATAAAAACAATGAAAAGAAAGGGCCAGTGTATGGTGCAGGCCATTTCAGTGGTTGATGATGGTTTGGCTGGTAGTTTAGATGAATCTTCCACTGCTCCCTTTTGGTTCTCCATGAAAGCCAGGCATGTATCTGTTTTAACAAAATCACTTTGAATGAATATCAATGTGGTTTAACCTCTTCTTAGGCACAAGCACGGTTTGCTGCCAGTTTCAAGGGTATCCAAAACATAGCCAAGTGAGAGGAAGAGTCTTCCGCTTGCTTTTGCAGGCTCTCAGGATAGCTGGTTGGCTGCTTTACAAAATTTGACAAAATCTTCTTTCGTGTTTGCAACTACAGCATAAATGCAGCCCAGGAATCTACATGTTTCCTCCTTCCTCCCAAAATAGACACATCTGTGAGGTTAAAGAATGAACGGATATTTCTGAACCTGCAAGAAAAAAAATGCACAATAATTTCTTTCTTCATATTCAAAAGTTCCAGTTTCCCCTGCTGAGGTCTGGCCAGCAGAAACAGGTATGACTCAAGAAACAAAAGGAAAAAAAATTAAGAAAAACCAGACAAACAAACAGAAATCAGACGTACAAAAAGGTAGTTTGCTTGACAAAATGAAGTCTCGGCCATGTTCCCCACCCCCATCCCGATCTTCCTTGTAATTTTCCCAGGAATTTGAAGAGAATTGGGAATTTCAAGAAGTACATCCGGAAATTAAGGAAGTCTATTTAAGAGAGTCTGTAACTCAGGAGACTGGGATTTGAAAAGTCATCCCTGGACTACTGTTGCTCTCAGCACAGATGTAATCGCCGCTCTTCAACTTAATCAATGTGTGTACAAACCGCGATGTCTAGTTCTTGCCTTTGAAATCTAAGTCTAGCATTTCCATCCACGAAATCAGAGCTACAGCAAATTACATTTTTGTCCCTTGAATGAGAGAAGGATCACTGAATGGATCTCGTGATATTTCAGGCTTTAAACGTAACCGAGAGGCAGCAATGAACAATGCCTCGTCACAGCTAACACCATCCACCGACTTGGCTTTCTTTTGCATCTGGGTCTATCACACCGAGTTTTTCTCTTTCACTTTCATGGGAGGCAAACTGTACAGGCTTTAAGCAGAAATCGAAGTTTCCAGAAAAAGCAAATGCTGGTGTTTGTTGTTTTAGAGCAAACTGACCAGAGCCTTTCTATGCCAACGACAGTGTTAAATTCCTCCTGATGCACTTATATACTGCCAGCCCTTCCCTCCCACCCCACCCCCGCCCAGTCCCCTCCTCCCGCTATAAGATTTAGATCTAAGAGTCAAACAGCTAAGAAATAGTACACTTAAAAAAAAAAAAAAAGGTGTGTGTGGGCTTTAAGAAGACATTAAAAAAAAAGGTGGACCACAGCGGGGTTTTTTTTTTGGGGGGGGGTGGGGAGGGCAGGTCCTTTTAGTTGTTCCTGATTCTTGTTTAGACTCTCTCTCTCTCTCCCCCCTCCTCTATTTCCCCTGCACATAGGAGCATGCTTTACTAAACATTTCAAACGTATCTTCCTTTCCTCTCTCTCCACCTTTAAAACACTGGAAATATAGGTGCTTTTGAAAATTAGTACAATATTGAGTATTATTTTTAAACTAAAGGTGTAATCTGTGGGCTCATTTAGAAAAAAGGTAAAGAACAAGGGATTTGGGGGAGGGTTCTCTCTATATGTACCACTTAGAAAGTGCCTCTTTACGTACCTTTGCACTTACACATTTGAAACACTCCTATCACACATCTTTCTTTTTGTCTAACACATTCTTTTGTTCCTGTAACTTCCATCCTAGTGTGAGTGTGTTAAGGCTGCAGCACTGGAGCACTGGGCTTGTGCACACACACAGAATGTGACAGACAGCTTTCTTGTGGCCATCAGCACACGTTGCGTATCCGGGGTCTTCTCCAGGCACATTGGGGGTCGATCCCGATAGAAAGACCTCGCAGAGGCCCCTGAGCGCTCCCACATGAAAGGCAGGGGACTGTAAGATGGATTTGCATGCACACCGGGGATTTCGATCAATAGCTACCAACGTTTATGGCTTAGATTGTTAATGCGAAGGCTGGCCAAAGGAATAGGGATGAAAAATTAAAGGTATCTGTTATCAATTATGCTTAAAGTTATGCAATAATTTACTTAGTTTGCCTGGATGTGCAGATCCAGATGTAGGAAGTACTATTCTTCAAAAGCCAGGGGGTTTCTTTGATAAATTTGTTGACCATGTCAGCCTCCTCTGCAATCAAAGATGAACCCAATTCAGATGATGGACTGTATTCAAATTCCTTTAAAGAAAGGATATATCAGCTTCTACGTTTCTCAAACATGTACATATGTGGGGGAATATGGTCAAATGAACATTTATATAGACATCTCTAAGTCTAGGGGATAATTGTGAATATATAGATATATGATATGCATTGGGCTTCTTAATAAAATGTGGTCATTTACCCAGGTAGGAACGCAATATGCAATCTACACTATCCTGAAAAGTATTTTAGCTTTGTAAACAAAGCTGCTTGCTAAAGAAAAATCCTCTGTAGCAAATACAGTTTCAAATGTATTCTTAATGTCCACTTAGTTCTGTATTTATTGTAAGAAAAAAAAATCAGCACTTTCAGTTTTTAAAGTGATGGACTATGAAGATCTGAACATATTTGTCTTTACTTATCCCATATAAGTGTGCTAAATTCGCCTTCAGATGCTCTATTTTGATTTATTTTCACCGTATTTTATGTTTAAATACCATAGCAATTCAGTCTGACCTCTTTCCTCTGGAGCGAAGAAGTAATGCACAAGGCATTCACAGTCTTTTAAATGGGTAGCTGGGAAATGCAACAGCAATTTGCAGGAGTAGTTTACTAATGGGGAAAGTTCTTTTGAAAATCTGAAGGAAAAACCTAAGAATACTTTTGCATTTCTACACTACAACTGTTATATAATTAAAGCACTGAAGGGCATTAAAATAATCCTTTTTCATCCAAGCTCTCACCCATACATACATAATTTAAATGAGGATCACACACACCACGGCCACCACCACCATCTACTTCTTCACCATATACATTGTTTTAGTGATTGCTGGCTACATTCTGTTCAAAGTGAACCCAGACAGCAGAGAATAAGGAATGTCACAAAAGGCCCAACAATGTAAGTCCAGTGGTTAGGAGAACGAAAGAAGTCTCTTACGCGGTTAACTAACATTAACCAGTAATCCTAAGATGAGGTCTAAATAAACTCTCTCTTACATGGCTGAATTAGTTGAAGATATAGGACAATAGAATCTAAACAGTTCTTTAGCTAAACTTATCTGATATCAACATCTTCTCTCCTTTTTGGGAGGTGAAAATGGGAAGAGAAGAATAATTAGGTAAAATGAGGAATAAACTATAACAGGATATTTTTCTTTAAACTCCTTTTTCTTTCTTTCCTTCTTTTCTTTCTTTTTTTAAAAATCTCACTCAAATATACCAGTGCAAGGCTCCCAATGGGCCCATCCTTCTGTTCTCAGACATTTAAAAATCCTGTCTTTAACAGAAGTTTGGGACACAGAGTATGTGCCATGTTGTCTATTGACCCATAATCAAAATGCAGTGACCTTCTACCCTTTTTTTGCCCCCTGACCCATCTTGAATTCAATGCAGCCTTTATAAATTTGCAAATCCTTGGAGGTAAAGGGGTTTTGTGAGGCTTTGTTCTGAAAAAGCCCTAAGAGTGTGCTTTCTAAATTAGACAAAGGTAAAGCTGGAAACCTTAGTGGATGGGATTTTATGCAGGTGAGCACTCTGCAAGTCTTCAGATACGAATATTGCAAGCTAAACAAAACAGTTATAAGCACAGGAGACAAGGAGGTTACAGATTGCATTAAATTAGAGTGTGGTACAAATCACTTCCATGATGTAAGAAATGGTTAGGCCACAATCTTCCTGCTTTTCTCATCTCAAGGGCTGTGGGGGACCCTAGTGACCAAGGAATGAATGGTGGAGGGGTGGGGGAGTACACAGAGAGGAGGGAAGAAAGGTGGGGGAGGAGTGAGACCTGATTGGAATCTGCAGGCACATTCCCTTATCTCTCCTGCTATCAGCCAGTTTAAAGGACACCATAATTATGATGGTGATAAAACAATGCCTGCTTATGTGTGCTGAATAAATAAAGAATGTTTACAGCTCAAGAATCTTTTAATTCCAATTAAATGCTATCAAAGAAAAGCCACTATTCCTACTGCAACTGCCTTTTCCCCCAATTATCTTGTTTTGTTGCAATATTTTCCTATGAGACACAAGGACCTTTCACAATTGATCCTGAACATAGGCGACAACCTCAAAGAAAGTAGAGTTCATCTTCTCCTGTTAAATACTACACAGAGCTCAAGAACCAACATTTATTGGGGTTACCCAAGTTTTTGTTTATTTTACACGAAGGCCAAATGCAAAGGAACTGAAGTGAGGGTACTAAGTGTAGAGGCCTACCTAGGGCCGCTGCTGAAGCCACACTAAAATCTCGCGCACACAGGAGAGAAAGGAAAGACAAGACAGAAGCAGCGTGATGGTTCCTGGAAAGGGGATCCTCTGGCCCTGCTCCCTTGGCTTCAGCCCAAATCCTCCTAGGAGCCCTGGAGCCAATCACTGTCTTCTGCTTTCCGCTACTGGGAGCACACAAAAACGCGGGAGATTAAAAAAAAAAAATCACAAGTTTGATTTTATGGCTATGTATCATTTCATATTCATGACATCAGCAAATCACATCATGATCAGATTTAAACATGGTTTGAACATTTATACCCATCAAGATGGTCACTAGACAGAACTAAGCAGAAAATTTGCTTTTTATTCTTTGATTATAGAGTGAAAATAAAGTCTATTAACTTAGAAAAGCTTACTTTTCAAAACCCGAGAACAATTTCACACTAGTAAATTTCACATAAATGCTTCTTTTAAAGTTGTTTCACAACATTTTAATTCAAACTTTTGTCTCCTTTCCTCTGTAGTAGTGTTTTGTTTGTTTTTAAAAACACGTGGCACAGGACATAGAATGGAAAATCCACTCACTCTGTTAAATGCCTATACAAACTGGCTCTTTTCTCCGTCTAAGTAATGCTGTGCTGCACTGAAGCCGAAAAACAACAAAAATGTATCTTCCTAAAATATATTTTTTTAAAAACATTTTAAAGCAAACAGTATCTGGTGAGGGTACAATATCAAAGGTAAAAAACACTTCAGGGTATTTCTGAGTTTTCTTGAAAGTTGCAGGCCCCTTCCCTTTTGAAAGTTTAGAGATCCAATACCCTCAATTCTACTGGCAGAATTAGGTGGTCTTAGAGGGTCCTAAACGTGACCGATTCACTCAGGCGGGGGCTACGGCGTGCAGCAGCGTGCTCCGCAACTTAATCCTACGCAAAAAGAGGGCAGAGAACGAGAAAGAATGGAATACAAACTCTCCAGACGTTCCTAGTTATCTCAAGGTGGACTGTGTATTTTAAGGCTGATGGGAGCGTCTGGTTTTTGGAAGAAAAAGAAGAAAAGGTAAGTGTTTGTCCTTGTATCCACCAGTTCATAGAGAAACAATGAAAGAACAAAGGAGCCACTTGCCCATCGCAACGTTCTGTTTCTCCCCAGGTTTCAAGCCTAAAGCTTGCACTGGGATTCACTTTTCTCTTTCTCAGGAAGTAGGTTGCTAGGGCTGTTGAACTGAGAATGAGAGAAAAGTTGAGAGGCGATGTAAATAGCTAAATAGTAATAAAGGCTTGTGGTGGCGAATCTGCACTGCGCCCGGCGCGGCAACTTGCAGAAGTTGAAAACGCGTGAAGGCACAGCCCAGGAAATAACCTTTACATACTAGGTCTCGAACTCCGGTTTTAAACAGCCTTGCTTGTTGTTTGAGGGGATCTCTGAGCACAGACGGTGTAGTCGGTACTGTTCTATGGGAAGAGAGTGGTGTTCCCTTTGGATCTAAAGTTGATCTCTATCGCTGTCCTAAAAAAGAATATTTTAAAAGACCTGGGGACTCAATTGTTGCCCTACTGCTCGCTTATGGCAGAAATGGCAGCGGTGGCTTGGGGAGGCTCTGAGAGGGACGGTGTTTAAAGATATTTGCTTTGGGGATACTCTGGTTATCGGCAAGTCTGCTTTTGTGGGTCTGTGTGACTAAGCGCCTGGGCTCTCTGCAGCCCATATAAACGGATCCGCGTGGGGGGAGCTCCCAAAGACGTCGAGCACGTGAAACATGATTTTTTTACAGCCCCCCAAGCGGCGACGAAGCCCCCATCCACCCCACCCCACCCCAAAATGCGTATATTACCTGCCCTGTTACAGTGACACATGTTTATGTTTATAGTCCTGGTTTGTAGTAGTGTCAAGAGCCGAGGCGAGGAGGGGGGAGGAGAGACGGGAGGGAGGAGTAAATGCAACCACCCCCACTTGTTGTTAAAGCAAATTTACGGCGTTCCTGCCAGCCCCGCGAGGGGGCTGGGACGAGCGGAGGAGAGGCGGCGAGTGGGGCTGCGTCGGCCGAGAGGGGGTGGGCCGGGGCCGGACGGGCTGCGGGCTCCTCTCCCCGGCAGCCCGGTCAATAGGGGAGCACGCTGGCGCGGAGGAAAACAAAAAGGTTCCTCCCGCTCGCTGCGTTCGCGTGGGGGGGGGGCAGCGCGCCGGACTCCAGGGCCCTGACCTCTGACCCCGGCCCCGCTCCCCTCCCTCCCCGAGCGGCGCGGCCACTTTTTACCCAGGATGCCCCGCGCGGGCCGCGCTCGTGGCGAGCCCGAGTCCTGCCTAATCCTGCGGGCCGGGCCTCGCGGCCCCTCCCCCTGCGCCGCCCGGCCCGCGGGAGGATTCTCCGCCGGGGAACCCCCGCCCCGCCCCCGCGCGGCCCGGGGACGCGGAGCTCGCGGCCAGGCCGGGCGGGGCGGCGGGGGAGGCGGCGGCGGCCCCGCCGGGCCCGGACCTGTTGCCTGCCATTGGCCCGCTCGGCCCGCGCCCTCTGCCCGCCCGCGCCGCCCCTGCCCTTCCGCAGACGCCGGGGGTGGAAACGGGGTGGCTCCTCTCCGCCTCCCTGCAACTTTTTTCCTCCGGGGGGAGGGGCGGCCGGTGCGCGAACCCCCGGCGGCCCGGCCGTCCCCGGGAAGGCTCGTCACGCGGGCCCGCGCCCCCGGCGGCCTCGCTATTTAAGGCCGCCGCCCCCGGCGCCCGGCTCGTCCGCGCCCCGGCGCTCGGCGCCGGCCTCCCCCGGTCCCGGGAGGCCGGGGACACCGGGCCGCCTCGCAGCGAGCGGCCGGGCGCGGCCACAGAGGCGCTCGCTCGGCGGCCGCACGCCCGAGAGTTGGCTGGTCCGCAGGTGTCTGGCAGACCGCGAGCTCAGCCCTCGGCTCCCCGCGGGAGCGCGCGGTGGCGGGGGAATAAAGGGTGCGGCGGGCGGCTGTACTTCCTTCTAGGTCTGGATTTCTGCAGGAAATCTTCCGGAAGGAAACAGCAACTCCGCTCCGCTGGCAGGGAGAGGAAAGGCCGCTCTGGACGCCAAGGGATGGAGCGAAAATACGTTTAGAAAACGGGAGGCAGGCCCGAGAGCCGGGGTCCCCCGCGCGGCCGAGGCGGCGGCGGGCGCCCGCCCCGCGCGTCTCCCTTTGTTCGGCCCGCGGGCCCCGGGAGGCGTCGGCCCCGCGAGAATGGCCCTGCGCGGCCTGCTGGAGGCCCTCCCGGCCGCAGCGCCCGCGGGGAGGCCGGCCTGCTGCTCGCGTTAGGGGGAAAGCGGCACAGACACGTTTATGAAGTCATCACTAGCTGAGCGACAAATGTGGGCCACCCCTCTCATCCGGAGTGGGAAACTAGAGCAGGTTATATAATATTTAAACCATCTTTCAATGTATGGATTCGCAAATGAATGGCAGGGTTCAAAGGAGTTCGGAAAGGCACGTTTTTCTGTCCCTGTTACTGCCCAGCTCTTTGTTGTGCACGAGAAGTCTGGTTTTAACGGAAAGGGCTCAAACAAAAAGGTGCTTCGTTTGTTAAGGTGAAACGCATTTCCAAATTACCAGGGAACTTCAAAAGGGAAAAACATCCCTTATGACTTTAAACCACTCTTCGGAAACCAAAATAAATTTGCATCCCATCCTACGAAACTGCTTTCCTTTGTGAGGCACGTGAGAAAAATGTTTTTGGCAAAGGTCAGTTTTTTTAAAATAAAGATTTCCAACAAGTGATCCTGGTTTTGTAGACGTTACCAAAGTCATCGTGCATGAGGGCTCGTGTAGAAAGAATTTCAGTCTTGTGGTCCAAAGCATACTAAGAAAAAGAATAATTTGGATTTAGGATTCATAATAGACTTTGTGGAAATTCCTTCTAAAATGCTAATTACGGGTCTGTGTTTTACGCAGCGCTGTTTCCCAAGGTAGATTTTAAAAAACCAATTAGAATTGATCTCTGATGGAATATTATATGTACACGTCATCATGAAAACATCATTTGGCAAGAGTTTGAATTAGAAAAAGAAGTTAACAGATGATGTCGTAAACAGCACGTTGGAAAGACCCCTTAAGATTCAGTTAAAGTAGTGAACATTGTGATTTTGCATTTGAAATGCTGTAGAAGTAGTTTGCATTTGAACACTTTCATTTTGCAGGTCTTCTTTCTAGAGCTGCATTTCCTCCTGGAAAACATTCACTTATTTCGAGGCACTGCGAGAAATTTTATGTGAGAAGTCATTTAAAGCATAACTATGGGAAGGTTGGAACAGGAGAAAATTGAGGTTGAAAATTAAGTAGTTTCAGTCTGTTCATTTTGTTTCACACTCATCCCCAACTCAATTTACATTTTTTATTTATAAATCTTTGAATATTTACAGCAGCAAGGTTACGTGGTTGATAGATGAATCATTTTTACATCTTTTACTATCGCAGGTGTTTTGATCTCATTTAAAGTAAAGAAAACCTTCAAAGTCAGGATATAGTAGTGAGAAAAACAACAAATGGGCAGGACAAAAAAGTAAGAGTGGGGGTGGGGACAGAGAGAGACAAGCAGCGTTCCTGGTCAGTCTCTGTGAAACCTTTCTTTAATATTATGTCATATTTCCCCCTCTGCTTGTGCCAAAGATGATTGCATCTTTAATTGGGCTAAAGTGACACCATATAAATAAAAATTCCCTATGTCCTGGCTCTCAATTCCACAGTAAAGTAAGACTGACAAAAAGATCTGAGGCTTGTGTGTTTAATTCACCAGGAATGTTAAGCTTCATAAGATTCACCCTATGGGGTCATGTTGGTCCTTGGCACTGTTACTGTACAATGGCAAATATACACATTATAGATTTTAAAAATCTTAGATGGCTAGACAAACAGTTTATTAATTGAAGGAATAAAAATGAATTTGTCAAACTCATTCTTTCTGAGACACAATGCACTTAATTAACATATTCCTGGGCTTGTTTCTGGATTTGGGAAGCAGTGGCCCCTTTCACAGAGGAAAACATTTAAATCTTAAAAAGTGACCTTCTTTGGTACAAATACTATTTAGCAATTCAGCTTAATTTGTTCTTTTCTTCTCTTTATTTCTCTTTTTTTCCCCCAGTTCCAGCTATGTTTCATTTCTTTTAAGGACTCTTCCATTTCCAAAACTGATTTTCCTCTTTACATGTTGAAAATCTTTCCCTTAAACAATCTTATTTTTTTCTTATAAACCGACAGCAGAATATGTCACATTAATAGAGATGCAAATCTTCACTGTCAGTAAAATATGGAAAATGGACCCTACATTATATTGATGACACCCTGAAAAGTCAGTGTTAAGTGTTCTTGCATCACTGGAAAAAGTATAACTGCATGGTTTAGGGTTATGTAACAGCCACAAGCTCTAAAGGTGTTCTAGAGATACTGTTTCTTTTGTTGGAAATTATGTGGTGTTTTATACCCCCCAAAATGTAAAAATGTAAGTGTGTTATATTTTAATAATATTAATTTTATAGGAAAAGAAACCTCTGAAGCTAAGCATAAGGTTGAGCAAAGCAAACTCGTAGGGAAGACCCTCAATTTTGGTATTTGAAAAGATTTTAAGTTTAGATAACATAAATTTAAATGAGAATCACCTAACTTTCCAAAAGTTAAATACATCTAAAATTAATATAATTGCCTTTTGCAAATACAGCTGTGACTTTTCTGTGAAAAGGTGGCTTTTTAGATGTAGACAGTTCTCAATGATGTGGGGAATACAGACTCTTCACAGGCTCAGAAGGAAAGGTGGTACATATTTTCCTTCATATTCTGAACTAGATTATAAACAAAAAGGACAAGAAAACAGAAGGGGACTGTTTGGTAAGAGGAAGATGACCAGGGGAAGGGGGAGGGGGTAGAGGGGACTAGAGAAGGTACTGGAGCAGGAAATATGCTGAAAGCAAGTACATGCTATACATGCCCGAATATAGCAAAGTGAAACCCATTATTTTGAACATTTAATATATACTAATAAAAAATTAAAAACTCTTCTTTCATGTCTAGTATATGAATTTTAACTATCAGAAATCTCTGAAGATACTGACTTAGAAAAATTTTCTATCATTAGAAATTTTAGTTGTATATGGAAAATAAAGACAGGCTTTACTCTGAAAAATAATTTTAGACTTCACTTATCTTTTTCAACACCACTGTTGTATGTTAAACAAATGTTTCTGTGGGCTTACTACTTCCAGGGTACTTGCTAGGGACTTGGTTATGACTATGGTGAGAAAAAAAAATCATCAAGGAAGAGTAACATGGCTCATTAAATGGAATCTTGCAAAGCCATTAACAGAATTTCAACTGAAAATGTAATTGAAAAGAATGCCCTGTAATGAAATTTGAATATATGATACATATGGGTGCCATGTCTAGGATATGCCTCTATAAATACACAAGATCTACATACTGTAAATAACAAACCAGTTTCAAAATACTTAATTGAAATGGTATAAATATAGCTTGTGATAAAGTTTTCACAGGAAAGGTAAAAACTTACTGAGCAAATCAATAAAACAACTTTTTACTCAAATTTTATATAAACCTGTATGTGGATCCTAAGAAATTGGATATTTTTCTGTTCTTTTTTTTAGTTTTCCAGCTAATTTATTTGTAAATATAGAATTTAAAATACTTCCTCAAAGTCAAGAAGCTAGCTAAGGAAAGTATATAGTGTTACTATTATAGAAACGTTCCCAATTATACAGAACTATACCTTAGTTTTTATGTCTTATTATAGGAAAGAATCTTAGAACAATAGTTCTAATAAACTAGATATATATGTACAAATAGAAGGCGAATAAAACTGCAGTTTAAAAAGGAGATAAATAGGAACAATAACCTACGAAGCAAATACAATTTTAAATATTTCTTTCATAGAATCTATGTATGATTATGGAAAAGCAAATTTGAAAAGTTGGTGTCTAGGTTAGGGACTAAAGAAAATTATAAGAAGATATATTACCCATGGAGTGAAAATACATTTTCCCATTATAGTAGGGTTAGAGGTTACATCATAAAATACTTTACTTGAGTTTTTTGTGGTTTGCCTCAGATGATTAGTTTAGAGAAAATAGATGAGCCAGTACCATGTTAGACACTATTATGTGAAGAAGAATATTGAGACAATAGGCTTTTCGTTCTTTCCTACAGGTACAAGATGTATGTGGATTTGGGGAATACGGAATTGGATTTAGGTGTTAACATTAATATTAAAGTCCTTTTCTAGAATGATATTCTATCAATCACATGGCAATTTAATTTTTATATCACTATTTTAAAAAAATGTACTTGAACTTTAGCAAGTATGGCAATTACAAGTTTTATCCATCCTGAGACCTGAGGACTAGCGTATTTAGCTAAGTGTTTTATTTTATGCATATTTGCAGTATTTGATTTTACATATCTCATAAAGGACCAATACACTTTTTTTTCCTGCTATATTGTCTATATCTAAGAGTTCCTGGTACACAGTGAATGTTCAGTAAATATTTACTGAGTGAATAATTCAGTGCATATTTGAGCTGTTTTATTGTGCCTGCTATTCTTTCTTTGTACTTTATATTATAGAAATACACTAAATATTGTTCTTTAGACATATAACAACAAAAAGTTCAGTATCTGGTACATGAGTAAAAATGAAATGCCCTATTTATTTCCAACATTTTTCCTTATTTTCATGACTCACCATTATAGAATGTTAAAAATCAGTTTTAAATAATTTGAATTCTACTGTCAACATGTTTGCATTTATATTATCTTTTGCAAAATTTCTGCTTCAGATAGTATTATGTATATATATATTTGGTATAAATTGTGCATATTTTCTATCTTTTACACATCATCCATTTTCCCATTTTTTTTTTCTTGGCAAATATCAAAACTTCATATAAATGATAGTGGGTTTTTTTTTTTTTGTCTTGAAAAGAGCAAGTATTTACCTACATCTATTAGGTGTTACAGAATGAGGGAAGATACTTCCTCTTCTTTACATACAAATTAATTCCATCACAAGAACTAAGCTCCAATGCATTAAAAATAAAATGAATGTATTTTTAAATAATTTAGTGCATTAAGGCTTGACTGCAGTGTTTGAGAAGTTTCACATTGATTTGAACCAAAATTACATTAAGAGGCAGAGCAGGAATTAGATATTGAACTGATCTCCTTTGTATAAGGGTAAAGATAAAATATTCGGTACCGTTAAGATAAACAAAACAGTATAATTGTCTGAAGACTGCTCTAGCTTTATACACACTTCAAGGTTATGTTAAAAGCGTCAGTCATTGGAAGTTCAGAAATATATTACCATACCCTCCTAAAAATGTCATTTTACTAATCTGTATTCACCATTAATAATAGTAATATTAAAATAAATAAATTTTAAATAGTAATATTAAAAGAGAATTCTCAGTTTTGTCTCCATTTAGAGTGCACTTTCTTGCTATCACAAGCTTTGGTAAATTCCCCATTAATGTAGGTCTCATATAGCTTTTGAAACATTTGAGTATATTTGCCAATAGATGTTTGCACTGTGCTTTATCTATTATTATTCTTAGACTTTTAGCAATTGTCATCAAATAGAAAAAGAACAACCACGTTATTTTTTTGAACTCTTTTAAACTTAAATTACTATTTTCTGGGAAGCGTCTCGAACTTGGGGTCTGCTAGCATTGTGGAAGTGCATTTTCCAGACCATATTATATTGTTAATTTCTAATAAGCCCCTTTGTACTTGTAATTAACCAAAAGCTATGAAGTTGCCTTGGAACTAAGTTTGTCATTTAAACAATCTATCCACAATTCCCATTTCATGCTAAACTTTAATGACTGAACAGTTTTTGCAATCAGTATTGGGTACACATGGAGAAAGGATTAGGGAGACCGATTTTTTTTTTTTTTTTAGCTTAAGAACTACTCAGCATCCAGCTAATTAATCTGCTCACACTAGTCCAATCTATATTCTATTAGTTTATGAGGAGGGAGCTCCCATATTTCTCAAAGTTAAACGACATCACATTTTCAAAGTAAATTTGGAGAATGGAGCTAGATCAGGAGTCCTCAATCAAAACTGGACACCACGCCGCTGTGGTGTCTCCTGTGGTGACAGGGTGGACCCTGGGTTCCTCGCCCCACAGCTGCATTTTCCAGAGGCCTCCAGGAGGCTGCTGATGCCTCCTACCATTTGTAGACCGCCCAGCTGTACTGCAGTCTTGGGGCGCTGGCTCAGACCGTAGCCCAGCTCGAGCTTCTGACCTGCCTGTGGTGCACTTTCATTTGTCCCGGGGGCTAGGCCGTGCGCAAGTGGGCGGTAGACCTGGTGCCACTTGCGCTGGCCCAACTTTGGGAGGGACCCAGGACATGAATTCAGTGCGTGGCGAGGCCGCGACAGGACTGTGCAGTTGGCGCGGCCAACTGCAGGAAGCCATGCTTCATTACACCCCTCATGGAGGCTGGCACCCTCTCCCGACCATTGTTACCCGCGGGCCAGTTCCCGAGGCCCAGGCCGTCAGGTAGGTCCCCGGCGCCGCCCCCGGCCCCCGGCCCGCGCGCCCCGGCGCCCGCCAGGCGAGGGCGGCCTAACGTCCGGCCGGCGCGCGCCCCGCAGGCCCCGGCACACTCGCTCCGGCCGCGCCGCGCAGCCGGCTCCCTCGTCCCCCACCTCCGCACACCTCGGCGCCGCCGAGCGGTGCGGGGGAGGGGAAGGCCTGGAGGTAGGCAGGCAGCGCCGCGGGCCGCGGCGGCGCGCACGCAGGCCTCGCCTCCCCGGGCCGCCGCCCTCACGCCGGCCGCAGGGCGGGCCGACGCGCACGCCGGTGACGCTCGGAGGAGGAAGCGCCGCGCCTTCCCCTCCCGCGCCGCCCCGGGCCCAGCGGGAGCCCCCCAGTGCGCCTGTGCGAGGCCTGCTCGATGATGTGTGCCCTCCTCGGGCGGCGGCGTTAGCGGCGGGGTGGAGGTGGGGAGGGAGGGCACCGCGGAGGAGGAGGCGGAGGCGGTGGCGGGGAGGGGGGGAGTCAGCAAGGACATGGCTCCTGACTCCTGTGCGGAACGTGAGTGACTGAGCGGCAGAGCCCGAGTGAGCGAGCGGCCCGGCGGGCGGGCGGGCGGGGGCCGGGCCGGGGTGAGGGGCCGGCGGGCGCGGGGGCTGCGTGTGGGGCGCTCTGGCGGCTTGCTCGTGTTTGTTAATGTGCCCCCCAACTCCCTCTTAGATGGTCTCTAGCGACCGGCCCGTGTCACTGGAGGACGAGGTCTCCCATAGTATGAAGGAAATGATTGGAGGCTGTTGCGTTTGCTCAGACGAGAGAGGCTGGGCCGAGAACCCGCTGGTTTATTGCGACGGGCACGGCTGCAGCGTCGCGGTGCATCAAGGTAAACACCCCGCCAACCGCCCGCCGGGCCGAGCGGCCCGCTCCCAACCGTCACCGCTCCCCTCCCCCTCGGCGGCAACTGCCACCGCCGCCCCTCCCCCGGCCCGCCCCGCCCCGCCCCGTGCGCAGGCCGCGGAGCCCGGCGTGGTCGCCGCGGGCGCGGGCCGGGCCCGGCCTGGGGGAGCGCGGGGCGTGGGGCCCGGGCTGTCATGGGATCCCGCTCTCGCTCCAGTGTCCATGGGCGGCCGCCTGCGTCGGGCCCGGGGCCGCAGAGCCCGCGGCGGCCGGGGCCCCGCGCCCGGGCAGGGTGGGGGTCACCGGGCCGGCGGGGTGGCTCTGGGAACCGCAGGCCTCGTCCCCTCCCTCCGCCAGCCCCCGCCCCCCCCAGGCCTGCCGCAGTGTGGCAGGGGCCTTCCTGTGGCCCTGCCGCACCCCGGCCCCGGGCCTGAGACCCCGCTGCCCCGGCCACCCGGCGCTTCTGTGCAGACGGTGGAAGGTGACCGTGGGGGAGGGTCTGGCTGGTGGAGCGCAGAGCTGGCCAGTGGTAGCACAGCCTGTCTGACACCAGAGAAGAGGCAGGGGTGGCAGTGCCCCAAGAGACTTGGCAGATTCTTAGTTTATTTTTTGGATATTACCATTGGGTGAATGCTTTGATAGCCCCCCGCCCCTCCCCCCAAAAAAATCTGGGGAACCCTAATAAAACATTTTTTTCTGGCTAGTGAAGTTTCTGACTGTCCATTTCAAGTAGTTGGGAAATCCAAGACCAAAGACTAGGTGATGTTTTTGGCGGCTCACTGTGTAGTCCCCTGCCTGTCCACCCTTCCTTTTTCCGAAGCTAACACTGAGCGGTAGAAGTTTGTGTTGCTTTGGATAGGGTTTTGCTGTGTAGCCCAGGCAGACCGCAGACATGCAGCAGCCCTCCTGAATGGAATTTTAGCCATGCACTACTATTTCTGGGTTACGCTGAGGTGAAGAGAAACCCAGGGCTACATGTGTGATAGCCAAGCACTCTGCCATTTGGGCCATGCCGAGCCTCCAAAGTACATTTCTTTAAAGGAGTTGAGTATTACGGTGTGTGCGTGTGTGGGGGGGGGTCACTTAGAGAAATGGAGAAGATACTGAGAGTAACTGGAGGTTTTTTTTTTTTTTTTTGGTTATTCCTGGATTCTTTTAAAGGAGAAAGTTCCATATTGTCCTTGGTAGTAATTCCCAGAATTATAGCTAAGGTCAAGTGCAAAAAGTATCAAAATATGATGTTTACTCTTAGTTTTAGTTGGTGTGTTTACTACAGTCTGTAGTTGGGATACAAAATAATGGTTATGATATTCTCATACATATATCTTGTTATACTTTGTATATATTTTTCCAATACCTTTTCCCTTCTGCTTTTCTATCTTGGGGCAGGGCATATGGTGAATTGGATAGTAATTAATTTTTGTTATGTAATATCTCTCCTTGTTAATACAGAAAATGTCTTTACTTTTCCCGTCTAGAGGTGCTTCCAAATAAAAGTGTGTTTGGACTCTATGCTGTTTCTTTTTCTTTTTTGATGCAGGGTCTCACATAGCCCAAACTCAAAGTTGGTATATTAACTAGGCAAGCCTTGAATTCCAGATCCTCTGCCTCTACCTCCCAAGTGCTGGGATTACAGGTGTGTGTTCTTACGGCCCTAGTCATTGATGCTGTTTCTGACCGACAGGACATTTTTACGTTGACATACTCACACATTTAAAAGAGATTAGCCTGGGCATGGCCACGTATGTCTATGATCACAGCTCGTGGAAGGGTCAGGCAGGAAGATCCTTGTGAGTTTGAAGCCAGCCTGGACTAAATTCAGGACCCATTAAGTTTGTAGTTGAGTTGAAGCAGGTTGTAGCACACACAAAGCCCTGAGTTTAAGCTGTCACTTGGCATGATGCCTGTGACCCCAGTGTTCTGTGGGATCAAGTCCTCAAGTCCGTTCTAGAGGTTGCATAGCCAGTTTAAGGCCAGTCTGTGCTATGTGACACTCTGTCTTCAAAATAAAAGTTTAGGGCTGAGAGCTGGCTCAGAGGTGAAGAGAACTGGCTGCTCTTCCAGAGGTCCTGCGTTCAGTTCCCAGCACCCACATGAAGGTTCATAACCATCTAAAATGAGATCTGGTGCTCTCTTCTGGTGTGCAGTCAGAATACTGTACACATAAATACTTCAAAAAAAGTTTAGCTTTTGATATTTAAAAGTTCTGTTGATTTTTATTGTTTCCCAATATTTTAAGACATTTTCAAGCTTTTGCTGATCAAAATAGAAGTTGGATGAGTTTATAAATTCTTAGAAAAAATTAAATATGAGCATTAAAACCAACTTTTGTAGCTAGTGAGTTGGATCAGTGGGTGACCAGAGTTTGATTGCTAAGACTGGAGTTGGAAGGAGAGAGCTAGCTCACTTTGGCACACAGTTGCCCCTATAACATACACCCACCCCGCAGCATTTCTCTACAGTTCTGGCTGTCTTGGAACTTTGTAGACCAGGCTGGCCTTGAACTCAGATCCGCCTGCTTCTGCCTCCCAGTATTGGGTAAAGACCTGTGCCACCAGCGTTCTGGTAGAACATCAAGTTGCTAAACAAAACAACACATGAAGCCTTTTCTACCTTCTCCACCTTTCCCGCCTGTTTTCATGCTCAGGATCAGACTCGGGATTATGCTGGACGCGCTGTGCAAGGAGCCCTCTCCATGGATTTTATAGACAGTCACTGTGACCCAGTCTGGCTTGGTTCAACCTGAGTGCCCAACTTAAAAAACAGAACAAGGAGGGGGCCAATGTCTAGTAAAGGTGTATGTTGCTAAGCCTAATTACTTGAGATCAGTTGTTGGACCTACATAGTAGGAGGCAACAGACTTCTGAGAGTTGACTTACACGTGTGTGTGTGTGTGTGTGTGTGTGTGTGTGTGTGTGGTAGAAACTCAACAGTAAATGAAAACAAAAGATGATTTCTTCTTTAAACGTGAGGCTGTGGATTAGGTATGTGAAACAGTACTTGTTATATAAAGGTTTTGAATTTTTTTATACAGCTGTGTTGAGATACAGTTACATACTGTGTAGTTCACCTGTTCGGAGCATTTATAATCCAGTGATCTTTGGTATACTCAGAATTGTGCAAACATTACCACAGGCTGTTTTAGATTCTTTTTATCATCCTAATAACCTTTGGACCCATTAGTCATTTCCTGTTTCTCCCGCCAGGTAACCACAACTTTGTTTATAAATTTGCCTTTTTGGATATTTCACATAATTTTGTGTGTGTATGCTGGGCATTAAACCCAGGTTCTTGAATATGCTGTGCAAGTGTTATATCACAAACTATCAATTTATTCTTTTGATACAGTATCAAATAGCCTGGGCTGGTTTTGAATTGCTCTGTGGTAGTGGTGACCTTCAACTTGTGACCCTCCTGCCTCCATTTCCTGAGTGCTGGGATTACAGGCTTGCTCCACTAAGCCTCGGTTTGAGTGGTATGGAGATGAACCCAGGGCTTCATACAGCCTACCTATGCTTTGCTCTACCAGTTAAGCTACAGCCTAGCAACTCACAGAGGAGTTTGTTCTGTCTGATCATCTTATTTTTGCTTCTTTGTATGCTTGTAGTCCTACTACTTGTAAGAGACTGAGGCAGGATGTAGTCAGTGAAATCCTGTCTCAAAGAAACAGGAAACACTTGGTAATTAAATGATAGTTAATGATTTTCCATTTATTTTTGCACAAAACTTGTGATAAGTTTTTCGTAATCACCTATAAAACATAACCCAATATGCAATTAAAACAAACAAACAAACCTAACAGCATTTTGACTTATTTGCAGACAGTTGTTGTGCAGTTCAGGGTGACTTGAATCTCATGGTCATCGTTTTAGCCTCTCAAGTTTTGTGATTACATACATGTGCTACCACACTAAACACTTTTGGACTTTAGCAGAAATAACCCAAAAGGTTAAGTCTTTATTTTTTTCAAGACAGGGTTTCTCTGTTGTAGCCTTGGCTGTCCTGGACTTGTTCTGAAGACCAGGCTAGCCTGGAACTCTCAGAGATCTGCCTGCCTCTTTTACTATGTTATTTAAGTATTTATTAAATACGTCCTAAATACTACATAAGATAGTTGTTGTTTTTTTTTAATAAAGTAAGTTGAGAGTGTGAGAGTTAGTTGATAGGGTTTATAAAGATTGTTTTTCCTTAGTCCTCAAATATAAATATTTCATTTTCAAATTTAAACTTTTTTTTGTTTTTGTTTTTGTTTCCCAACAGCTTGCTATGGCATTGTTCAAGTACCTACTGGACCATGGTTTTGCAGGAAATGTGAATCTCAGGAGAGAGCTGCCAGAGTGGTAAGGACTGTTTACCAAAAATATCAAAATACTAAAGTAGTTTAGGATGCCAAATATTTAATATTGACTTCAAGTTTTAAACTGATTTTTATAAAATCTGAAAAAGAAATCGTGTGTGTGTGTGTCTTTGTGTACAAGTGCCACTGGGCACTTTGACATAGGAGATTGAGTTGTTTATTTAATTTTGATGGTTGAACTCAGGCCCTATGCATGCAAACACTATGCCACTGAACTGTGCCCTCAGCATTGTGCCCAGGGTCTCTTTGCTAGAGCTTTCTTTTTGCTATTTCTGCTAGGTTTAGTAAGTGTAAGGGACAGACTGTAGGGCCTTAGTTACTCTCATTCTTGTTACTATGTTTGTGCGGTGTTAGTTAATTTTGAGTGTTCCTTGTTTTCAAGTGTCTTAACATTTTTAACAAGGCAACAGGAATTTTTTTTTTAACTTAACTGATCACCTTTATCAGCACTTTGACTTTTTATGAAATGTTGGTTTATTTTTGGCTCCAAGAAGGTGTTGTTATTTTTTTAATTTTTTTCCCCAGTAGTGGAAATACCAGCTTACTAGTTGCACGAAAGAATAGCCAGTTTTCACATGGTAGTTTCTTCCAACGTTTACTAGAGAGTTTTGCCTGAAATTAGAAAACAGACATTTCAACTTCTCTTCCTAGGCATATGGCAAAAGTAGAAGTTTTATTTTTGCCTTGGGTCACTCTGAGTGAATAGATGTTCTGGCCCAGGAGCTAGTATAGGATAATGATTCTCAGTTGATTATGTGTGAGAATCCATTGTAGCAGAATTACAGTTAATTATTGTACTGTTAACTAGTAGGACTTAGCAAGTGGAGGATGAAGAAGTCAATCATGCAGATTTCAAGAGTTTAGGAAACGTAGTTCATCTGGCAGCTGCTTACGTGTGTGCAGGAGGGTTGAAAGTCTCACTCCAGCAGAGTCGGCAGTGTGTAGCTATAGTTCCAGGGCCAGGTGGAGGTAGGAGGTCAGAAGGTCAGAATCTTGGCTGTGTAGTGAGTTCTAGTTTGAGGCTAACCTGGGCTTCAAGACACCCTGTCTTCAGAAAAAATTTTAAGATTTGAAATATGGAAAGTCTGCTTTTTGCCTTTTTTTCTTTTATCTTTAGGGTGGATAGGTCTCTTAGCGAATGAGATTAACTTGAGTTATTAGTCAACACTAATAGTGAAGTGAGGAGGCCAAAGCAGGAACATTTACAGTGTGTTAAAAGATGAGAAGAGATAAGGCAGTACAGTAAGGTAGATAGAGATACAGTTAGAGGAGAAGTGCTGGTTGGGATGTGGTACCTCAAATGCCAGTTGTTTGTTTTTAATCCCTTTATTTTATGGAAGTGGTCAAAATGTCAAGAGAAATATGGTAGTTATATTGGGAGCATGTTTTATTTATCTAATGTATTTAAATTGGTGGGATGTGGGAAACCATTAAAAAGAGGCATAGTCTCTAAATTCCTATAGTGACAAATGTGAGATAGAACGTGGGTTCTAAGTTTATATAAGCAAAGTAGAACATTTTATTCTAAGGATATGGAACCAAGAACCTTAATATAGATGAGAACTTGAACTAGCCCTGTTACCTCTTCTTTACTGCTTGTCTTTGTAACAATTGTCTCTGCTTCGTAGTGATTAGTAGTTAACTTCTGTGTAGAGGATATTGTACTAAATGTTTTACCCCAATTCTGCTGTTAGTTGTCAAATTCCTGAGGCAGTTCTCATTTTATAGATTAGGAAGCTATAGTTTTAAAGGAAAAATTGCAGTCTGGGCAGCCATTAAACTGCTCTCTGCTTTCTTATATTGCCTCCTGTGGAGAGAGATGACTACGTATCTCTGTTGCTTTTCACGGTTCTGTCCTTCCCAGTCTCTTATTAAGACAGGTCTTACTATGAGCCCAGGCTGGCTCGCCTCACAGTGTTGAGATTGGTGAGGACTACCCTAGGTAGTGTACAACTAAAAAAAGTCTTTTGAATTTTTTAGAAAACAGGTGTGGGGTGGTGGGGAGGGACACGGGAAGAGAGAGAGGTGCGGATGAATATGTATGTGTGCAAAAGAATGGTTTAGAGGGGACAGTCATTGGATGTCAGTCCCCACCTTTTGACTTTTTTAAGACAGAGTGTGGTGGCACATGGCTTTAATCCCAGCACTCAAGAGGTAGAGGCAGGTGGATGGATCTCTGTGAGGCCAGCCTGATCAGTATAGCAAGTTCCAGGATAGTCAGGACTACATAGACCCTGTCTCAAAATCCTAAAAATGAAAGAAAAAAAGAAGGGTAGAGTTAGAGCCTCTTGGCTCCACATACCAAGCTCGCTGGCCTGTGAGCTCATCCAGCTCTGCCTCTTCCTCTCTCTCGACACTTGTTGGGCTGGCAGGTGCTTGCACTCTGAAGCTGCCTTTTGTGTGGGTTGGGATAATCAGAATAGAGGTGGTCAGAGCTGATGTGTGGCACTGTGGCAAATTCTCTTAGACACTGAATTGTCTCTCCAGCCTGTACCTCCTGTCCTAAGAGCCTGAAATCTCAGTCTGAATTCCATACTCTTTGCTAAAATTGCTCCAAACTGGTTTGACTTGGATGAGGTCAAGTTGCTCAGATACCATTAGGGAACTCCGGATTAGAGATGGTTTACTTGTCAGAAAAGGAAGAGTTGTAAGTTGGCTCTAAGTATATTGACAGATACTGAGTAATAGTGATCCAGAACGATAAAGCAGCATTTTCAGAAAACTACAGGAATTGTACAGCACTGAACTGTCTCTTAAGCCCTAACGTAGATTTTTTTTTTAAATGTTTATTTATTTACTATGTATACAATGCTCTGTCTTTCATGTACACCTGCATGCCAGAAGAGGGCACCAGATCTCATTATAGATGGTTATGAGCCACCATGTGGTTGCTGGGAATTGAACTCAAGACCTTCGGAAGAGCAGCCAGTGCTCTTAACCTCTGAGCCATCTCTCCAGCCCCCTAACGTAGATTTTTATAGGCAAGTTTATTTTCTGCACTCAGTTACTGAGACCGTGTTTCAAGCATCCTCTTAAAAGGAAAAAATACAAATAAAAGATTAAGTTGATGTTTTTATTTTTTATTTTATTTTTCCCCGTCTGAAGTAACTTTTTTGTTTTTGTTTTTCAAGACAGGGTTTCTTTGTGTAACCCTAGGTGTCTTGGAACTCCCTTTGTAGACCCGGCTGGCCTCAAACTGACAGAGATCCGCCTGCCCTTATCTCCTGAGTGCTGAGATTAAAAGCAGCCACCACCGCTGTTGCCTGGCTTAACTTTTATTAATTTACTCTTTCAGGCCATCTGTATTTCAGTGTTTATATTATCATACATACACACCAGTGAGTATCTGTATAATTTGTATTGTTTTACAGGAATGGCGGCCTATGTATTAAGAAAAATGTTGGTGATTAAACCCAAGGCCTTGGACATGCTAAGCAAACCCGTTATCAATGAACTGTAGCCACAGCCCTGTCCTTGCTAGACTTGAACTCCTGGGCCCTTACTCCTCCTGAGTAGCTGTGACTACAGACATAGTGATGCTGGACTTTGTTCACTCTTTTTCTCTTGTAGTGCTGGGCATTGAACCCAGGTCCTCACTGTCTGACCCTTGAGTTACACTCCCAGCCCGTTGGCCTTTAATTTAAAGTTACTTGGTGTATGTATGTTTAGGGTTACTGTGAAAGGAAGATTCCTTTTATATTTATATTTTTGATTTAGTCTTTTTTATATTTAAGCCTTTCATTATTTTGCTTTTGTACGTTTGAATTCTGGGATAACAGCTGTGTAGCTGGAAGGTTTCATTCTAGTCTTCTGGTGTGCTTCAGTAGACAGTTGGCCGCTTATTCTCTTCAAGGCTTGGCCTTTTTCCATCTGTGGAGGAACATTGTTTTTAGAGGAGTATGGTGCCTGACACCTGTAATTTCAGCACTTTGGAGGCAGAGAGGCAGGTGAGTTAAGGTCTGGTAGTACTACACAGTGAGTTTCTTGGGTTACAGAGTGAGACCTTGGACTCAAATTAGGAAAAAAAAAGTACTATTATCTTCTTTATTGTCTTACTCATCTTGGTCCCTAGGTTCAAACTCAGGTTGCCAGGATTGCAAGCTAGTGCCTTTACCCCTGGAGCCATCTCTATAACCCTAAATTTAAAAATAAGAAATCCTTTTTAAAATCCAAGGCTAAGCCAAGTTGGTGCCTGATCTCTGGGAGGCCAACTTTGTCTACAAAACAGTCCAGGGCAGCCAAGGCTACACAGAGAAACCCTGTCTTGGAAAAACAAACAAATCCGAGGCTAAATCTTTGTCTATCTTGTAATTGTTTCCTCTTAAAATTCCATATAGTTAAGCTGGGTGTGGTAGGCCACACTTTAATCCTGGTACTCCTGCAGAAACTGGAGGAACTCTTGAGTTTGAGGCCATCTATGTAGTGAGCTCCAGGACAGCTAGAGCTATAGAGAGAGACCATGTCTCAAAAAAGCACCAAAAAAGTTCCTTATGATTAATATATATGGTAGTGTGTAAATTGAGTTTTTATCATCCCCCCCCCGTCTCCTTTTCATCACTCTTGATCTTCCCTGTGAATGTGTGTGAGTTGCTGGAGAGTGAACTCAGGACCCTCAAATCCATGCTTTGCCACATTGCAAACACTTGTCTCCTTTCCTGAATGTGTGTTTTTTTGTTTGTTTGTTTTGTTTTTTCATTTTTCCTCCCTCTCCTCTCCTCTTCTCATTCCCCTTTTCTTCCTCTCCTCTTTCACTTTCTTTCTTCCCTCTGACTGTTCCCCTTTTTTGTCTTACTCTATAGCCTTTGTCCACTTGGAACCCATTGTATGACCTATTGTCTTTAATTTTGGAGGCCATCTTGCCTTTCTTTCTCAAGTGCTGAGATTATAGCCACACACCATTGGTTTCTAATTATTTGTGAATATTCTTTCAGGATTTAGTATCCCCTCCCCTGAGTGCTAGAGATTGAACTCAGGATATCTCTCTGCTTAGGCATGTTCTGTATCATTGAGCGTATCCAGACAGGATATCAATATTTTCTTTCTACCCAGTTTACTTTGATACTTTGATACTGGCTTATTTTTTTAGTGATCATTTTTGTAGCCAGACCTAGCTGTCCTATAACTCAGTCTGTAGACTAGGCTGGCCTCTATTCACCTGCCTCTGCCTCCCAAATGCTGGGATTAAAGGTGCACAACACTGCCCGCCTGGCACACTCTTTCTTACGTTGATGATTCGTGTTAGCGAATCTTGAGTTGAGTCAGCGAAAAGTTTTGGATTTTTTTTTTTTTATAATTTCCTCTTTTTTTTTTGGTATGCTTTTGAGTTTGGGCCTTGGAGCCTTGTATTAAGTGATTTCAATTTTTATTTAGTATTAGGTATTTAACTTTTATTTTTCTTTCGGTATTTTCAAGTAGTACCTTTGTTTTTTTATTCTTTAATAGTTGAAATTCTGTTGAGGTTTTTCTTATTTTTAGTTTTCTGAAATATTGTTTTGTTCCTAGGAAACTTCCCCTTTGTAGAGTTTGTTTTGGTAGTGTTACAGCGTTGTTCATAATTTCAACTCAAAGCCATCATTTCAAAATTAAGTACATTTCTAATGACTTGTGGCTGCTGAAATTTGACTATGTAGAATTTAGGCATTTCCTTTAGTTCTTCACTTTTTTTTTTTCACTTTAAAAAAATAAGTATTGGCTGCTTTTTTCTTTTGAGACAGGGTTTCTCTGTGTAGCCCTTGACTGTTCTAGACCAGGCTGGCCTTGAACTCACAGAGCTCTCTGTCTCTCTTGAGTGCTGGGAGTGTAGTACTTGCTGGCCTCCAACTCATTACATAGATCAGGCTTGTCTTGAACTGTCTCGGTCTCACCAGTGCTGATATTACAGGTATGTGCCACCAATCCTGGTACTTGCCTAGATTTCTTTTGGTTTACTATCTCCAGAAAGTCACACTTCAGTTTTTAGGACAGGAGAAAGAGGAGAAAGTGTGTAAGTGGAGAGAGAGCTTGATTTGATTGCTTTTCAGGTTTTATCTAGTTCTTCCTGATTGCACCCTGACTAAAAGAACATTCGAGGCCCATCACTGAACACATGAAATTTTCCATCCTGCATTAGCTGGTATCTAGAGTTTCTCCTTTTTTTCCAAACTCTGGAATATGTGGTGGATTAATTTTGAACTTGTCTTACATATAGCTTGTGCAGTCTGGGTTCTTGTTGTGGTGCTGGTCAAGCCTAGTGCCTGCTGCATGATAATAATACACACTCTAGTATAGAGCCACGTTCTTGTCTTCTTTGAAGTCCTTGTCTGTCTTTTTCCTGTGGAATGCCCAGAATTTTAGAGCTGTTGTTGTCTGCTGTTTTATACCTGTGGCTTCATTCCTTTCTAAATCTTACTGTTGTGATTCGATAGACACTTGAGGAAGAGAAGGTAGCTTTTAAGTGAAATGAACTACCTAGTCTACTTTTCCAGCTGTCCTCCAACTTGAATCCTCCTGCCCTCAGCCTTGTGAGGACTGATATTATTGGCATATGCGACCACTTCAGGCTTCTTTTGAGGTCGTCCTTTAGGAGTTAGTGGCTGATGGCTCCTAGCTTCAGTTTGTCTTTTCGACATGGTTTTTCCTGCCCTTCTCACACGACTTGGAATCTTCCCTTTGGTTTTACTTTCCTTTTACATGTTCACTGTTGACCTATTCCCTATCATTGGCAAACTTCGTGGAAGAATAAACAGTAATAAATAGTAGTTGATACTATTTATTTATACTGTTTGTCCGCTGTCTTCAGGTTCTCTTAGCTTAAATGGTTGAGAATAACTACTTGTCATTAAATGATAGCATTTAATATCTACTTTTGCTGTTCACACTTTCATCATGGGCACTGTCTCCTATCCTTATTGTCTTTTGGTGACCATTAAATAAAGTTCCCTGCATAATACATTTTTTTGGTCACTTAGCATCAGAAAAAATGATCACCGTTGGGGATTTGGGAACTTTTCCTCCTTTTTATTAGATACATGAAACACTTCCTGTTTTTCTTTTGTCCTAGCTACTAGGCAGCCCAGAATTAAATCTGGTCTTTAGTTATATTAGCCAAATTAATCTCACTAGTATTTTTTTTTCATTTTCCTCTTTCCATGGTGGTTAGGACTTCACCTCTTTTCTTTGTTTCTCTGCATGTTGATTTCATTCTCTTATACTACAGACTCTCTACTACATGAGGCTGGAACCATGACTGCTGGCAGCTCTTGGCTTTCATCTTCCCAGCCCTTTCCACCAGGAAAAGGGGCTCTTTTGAAGAATCCTGAAAGGACTCTGGTTGACCTGTCTTGGATCATGTACCCACCATCCCTCTGGCTGGAGTAGGGAGGGTTCTATGAATTGCCATCCTCACTAGAACTACGTAGTTGGAGTCAGGGGTAAGAGCAGTTCCCTGATGCAGGTGGGTGGGCCCTACCTGGAGAAAGGAATACTGTGAGGAGATGTGCAATAGGTGTTTATCATTCTGGCTTTCAGTACCTTTTTAATATTGTGTAGGTCCTTCATTGTATACTGGCTTAAGTACTTTTCTGAAAAATTTAAGCCTCAGTACAGAGTGTATTCATTTACCATTCAAACTAGTATATTTGGCTTTTAATTCTTTCAGACCAAAACCAAAACAAACAAGCAAACCCCAAAACAAAACAAATCTAAACAAAAATCTAGTGTCAAAGATCATTCAAGTTTCTTCATGACTTCTTAAAAGTTGCTGTTTTGTTTTGACCTCAAAATGTGTTTCAACATTGCCCTTTTGGATTCCTTTTGGGATATATATATATATATATATATATATAATTATTATATTTTTTTTACGATTAAGTTTAAGCTACGTAACTTTTTCTTGTCTGTTTATTTGATTATCTCATTTTCAGGGAACTTTAGATTGTTAGTATATAAGCCCATATATATATATATAGATATAGATATATGTATATTGGTCTAGATATTGTAATAGTTTTATTTAGTTAGTTATTTTACATTTTGTGTTGGGGTGGGTATGTGCCTGTGAATGGAGGGGCCTATGGAGACCTGTGAATGGAGCTGGAGATCCAGGCAGGATGACCCACTTGGCATGGAAGCTGTGAATTGAACGTGGATCTGCTGCAAGGGTCAGGGTTAGAACAGTACTCTTTGATGGCTGGGTCTTCTCAGAGATTTATTTTACTAATGTCTTGTCATTATTTAAGTTCCATAATCCTCACGTTGCTCCCTTTCCCTTGAAAGTTAGCATGGGGGATTTTGAAATTATGGTTTGTGTGTGTGTTTGAGGTGGTGGTGGTGGCTGCAGCGGGGGGGCGGTGGTGGAGTGTTGTTTTTTCTTTCAAATACACTTGATCCTTGGTATGTCTTGGTTTGAGCCACCTTCTTGACATGTAGTCTAGACTGGATTTGAAGTCATGGTCCTTTCAGTTAATATTCAGAATGCTGAGATTATGGATCAGAGACATTTACTTTGGCTCTTTTTTTTTTTTTTTATTAAACACAGTTGGAATTTAAATGTTTATTTATGTTTATTGTGTATGTATGAATGTTTGCCTGCAAGTAAGCGTATGTACTTTGTTCGTGCATGTTACTCATGGAAGCTGTTAGAGGGTATTGGATCTACTAGAACTAGAGTAAGTATAATTGTGAGCTGTTGTGTGGGCACTCAGTCATCTTGCATAACCCTTTTATTTTGGTTTGATTGTAAATTCACATGTAGGTTTTGTTTAAATATTTACATTTGTGTATTTTGTGGTTTTTTTTGTGTATGTGTGTAGGCAAATCAGGATAGATTGTAGGAATTGGCTCTTTTTCTAACGTGAGTTTCTGGTAATTTAACTCAGATCTTCAGAGTCTGTTGCAAGAACTCTAACTGGCACCACAGCATGCAGTTTAAAGTGTTATGCAGGTGCCCAGTAGTTAAGAGTGCTTCCTGCTCTTGTAGAAGACCTGGGTTCAGTTCCCAGGCTCTTGACTGCCTAAAACTCCAGCTCCAGAGGTTCTGACGCTCTCTGGCCTGTGGGCGCCTGTGCACATGTGGTGCAAATAAACTCAGGCAGGCACACACATAGACAAATAAAAAATATATTTTTTAAAAGAGGAAAACCTAAATCAAAAATGTTAAAGTTTTTTCTCAATACTAACATCTTGAAAAATGGGAAGTAGGACCCGTATACGTTACACAGTGAGACCCATTCTCAAAGCAGTGACCAAACTCCAGTATATTTGACTATCAAGGCTCTTATTGAGGTTTTCTTTTTTCATTTTTTTATATTTACATTTTTTTAAAATTAGAATGTTGGAGGATTTTTTAAATTATAAAAATTAATTAATTAATTAATTAGTGCTAGAGATTGAACCCCAAGGCTTCAGGCAGTTGTTCTGCAACTGAGTTATAGCCTTGTTTCAAGTTTGTGTGTTTGTTTTTCCCTTAAGACAGGTTTTTTTGTATAGTTCTGGCTGTCCTAGAACTCACTCTAAAAAGACCAAACTAGCCTTAAACTCAGAAATCTGCCTGCTTCTGCCTCTTGAGTACTGGGATTAAAGGCATGCACCATCACTGCTTGACCCTTGGTCCAAATTTCATTATTATTATTAATTAAATTACTTTTTTGGAGGCAGGGTCTTTTTCACCTGTCTAGAACTCCTTATGTAGGCTTCACCGGTTTGATTTAAACCTGTGGCATGTATTCGTGACTGTTGCTTGACTGATGACGTAGATGCGTTCTGCAGTGCTTGGTTTAATATTTATTTGTTTGTACTCCTCCCTCCTCCCCCCCCCCCGCCCCCAAGAGGGTTTTCTCTGTGAAGCATTGGCTGTCTTGAAACTCAGTCTGTACACCGAGCTGGCCTGGAACCCAACAGATTTGCCAGCCTCTGCCTCCCTAACCCTCCACGGGGCGGTGGAGGGGTGTTGCTTGCTGGCTTGTTCCTCTGGTTGCTCCAGCCTGCATTCCCATAGAACCCAGGACAGCCAGTCTAAGGTGGTACCAGCCACAGTGGCTCGGGCCTTTCCCCATCAATCACTAATTAAGAAAATGCTCTATAGGCTAGTCTACAGCCCAGTCTTAGGAAGGAGTTTTTTTCAGTTGAGGCTCCCTCCTCTCCTAACTGTAGTTGGTGTCAAGTTGACATAAAACTAGTGAGCACACATGTTTCCCAAGTGTACAGTGTTTGGTTTAAGCAATGCCACTTGAATGAATGTCAGGCCTGACCATTATTAGGTATTAGACAACCACTTCTCTGGAGAGTACTATTTCTCTTACTCTCAGCGTTTCTCAGTTGCTTGTAGTTCATGGAGATTGAGGTCTTGTATGCTTCCCCTGCCTTTCCACTTTGGCATGTCTGTCATCGTTGTTAGGCCCACTTTTCAGGCAGTCATGTTGGTGTGGCTCTATGGGTGTAGCTCCTGGCACTACGAGGAGACACAGAACCTCCTTGATCCTCTGGGTCTTAGAATCTCTCTGCCACTCTTCCACAGTGTTCCCTGAGCCTTAGGTCCTGAAGTGTTTGTAGATGTAGCCATTGCATGCACAGCTATGCATTGTGACTGGTGGTTTTTAATGTAATGGTCTGTCACTGTTGGAAGCATCCTTTTAGTCTTACGTGTATGAATGTTTTGACAAGTTATGCATGTAGTGCCCATGGCGCTAGAGGAGGGCACTTGGTCCCTTGGAACTGGAGTTAGAGATGGTTAGAGATGGAGTTAGAGCAGTGAGCTCTGTTTTTTACCCATCTCTCCAGTTTGGTTTTTTATTTTTCTTCTTATTCTTTTTTTTAATTTAATATGGGAGAGAAATTTTAGTCTAATACATGATTATTTATTTATGGGTTATCCTTTTGGTGTTAAATTTAATAGCTTTATAGCTTCATCATCTTTTTGGTTTTTTAAAATAGGGTTTCTCTGTGTAGGCTTGGCTGTCCTGGACTGGCTTTGTAGACCTGGCTGGCCTTGAACTCAAAGAGGTCTGCCTGTCTATGCTTCCTTAGTTCTGGGATTAAAGGCGTGTACCACCTCTGCCTGGCTACGTTTTACCTTTCTTGATTCTGGTAGTAGATGTTTATTTGGGTGCCTTTTTATGTATGTTTATAGTTTTTTTCTTAAGATTTATTTTTAGTTTTTATTATGTGCGTGCACATGTGTGTTTGTCTGAGTGTTTGCCATGTGTATGCAGGTATTCTGGAGGCTAGAGGACATTGGCTTCCCTGGAGCAAGAGTTATAGGTGCTGTGAGCTATGCTGTTTGGATGCTAGGACTGGAGTTCAGATGCTCTAGAAGAGAGCAGTCTATGGCTCCAGCTTTTCTCTCATGTCTGTTAAACATGGTCTCGCCATGGAGCCCTGTGTGGCTTGGACCCTGCTGCAGAAACCACACTGGCCTCAGACTTGCAGTGGCTATCATGGCCTTCCCCCCATGCTTGGATTAGAGATGAATCCCACATCCCTAGGTGTACTTGAGTCTTTTTTCAGACAGGGCTTCTCCACGTGAACTTATTTATAATTTTAACCAGATAAACATAAAGAGAATATAATAACAAACCTTTTAGCTTTTTGATATCATTGTAAAGCTAATTAGAGTTCACTTTTTAAAGTTCCCTTTTGTTTCACTCAGGTTATTGTTACTGGGAGGCGGGAGAGGTGGGTCAAGGGTGAAAAGCACTTTTTGCATAAGCGTAAGGGTCTGGGATTCCTGGCATTCATGGAAAAAGCCAGGAATGCTAGGCCCAGACTGGAAGGCAGAGTTAGGGGACCCTTGAGGTTTTCTAGTCAGATAGTGAGCTCTGGGTGTTTGGTAAGAGGCCCTGCCTAGAAACATGGAAGGCCATAGAGGAAAACATGTGGTGTCAACCCCTGGCTTTCATGCTTTCATGCTTACGTGCATGTGTGTGCCCACGCCAACCCATATTTGGAAATACATGCATATTTCACACCACATACAATTACTTGATTTCACATGCTGTGTATCAGTTTTTCCTGTTAAGTCGTTTGATAGTCATGCTTATAATTTCAAGTTTTTGTTTACTTATTTTAAAGCAGGCTCCCAGGTAGTCCAGGCTGTCCTCTTCACCTCAAAGGCTAGGATTATATGCATGTAGCATTAGGGTTGATTTTGTTGTTGTTGTTGTTGTTTTGTTTTTTGAGACAGGGTTTCTCTGTTGTAGCCCTGGCTGTCCTGGACTTATTCTGTAGACCAGGCTGGCCTTGAGCTCACAGAGATCCACCTGCCTCTGCCTCCTGAGTGCTGGGATTTAGTCATTATAACTGTTTTAAAGGACTTGTCTAACATTTCAATACTGGTTTGATTAATTCTTATTTCATTACAGGGTAGAATTTCCTGCTTTTCTATTACTCTTAAAACCTTTTTCCTGTGTGTGCTCTGTGTGTGTGTGTGTGGGTGTGTGGGTGTGTGGGTGTGTGGGTGGGTGGGTGGGTGGGTGGGTGTGTGTGTGTGTGGCTCTGTGCAGAGCTTGAGGATGTACATGCCACAGTGAGTACTTGGAGGAAAGAGGACACCTTTTCAACTTTTGTGGGTCAGTTCTGCCCTTCCATATGGGTTCCAGGTGTTAAACTCAGGTTACCAGTGTTGCACACTGAGCAGCCTTCCACACGCCGGTTTCTTTTCTTCCCCTTACGATGTGGTGTTCTGGCTTTGAGGAGTATGTGTTAGTCACTCTGTGTAATGTTAAACCTTGTTCCCTCTGATTCTTCTGGCCTTGGAGAGGTCCTTCCCTGTAAGTGCTTATTTGGTATTCAACTGAAAGTTCTAGAATGAGCCTTTGTAGATCTCTTCATTTCTCTCTCTCTCTCCAGCTCTCTACTCAGTGCTGGTCTCCCTTGTGAGCTCTAGCCACCTTGGCTTCCTTGGATTCCCAGCTCCGTTTCCTCAACTTGGGGAGACCACAGGCCCTGTCTGGGTTCCTCCTCCCTGTTCCTCGGCCTGAAAACTCTCCCAAGGCAGTAAGCTGGGCACTCTCGGGGCTTGTGTTTCTGGTCTCCAAGGTATCATTGTCTTGTTTCTTGTCCAGTATCTTCAGTGCTGTTGTTTTCTTCATTTTGTTATGCTTTATTATTTCATGTAAGAAAGCTGAATCAAGCATCTTTTATTCACTGCATCTTGATTGGAAGTCATGTCACTGTGATACTTTGGGTGTCATTGTGAGCAGTTGAGCATATTGAGCATGCTGTGGTTTGTGTGTTGACCTGAATTCTGCTCAGAGCTTTAGCTTCTTTAATATCTATCTAGTTTAATTTGCACAAGGTTTTCATGTGTTGGAGATACTGGTCTTTGTCAGAGAAATGTTTTATAAATACTTCTTCAAATCTGTATAGTTTCACCTATTTATTTTCATTCATAATTGTACCCTTAAGCAGAAATAATTAAATCTGATGAAGTCTAATTTGTCAGTGTTTTCTTTTATAGTTGTTGCTTACTGTGAGCTAAGACACTTTGCCTAACCCTGAAGTCATGAAGGTAATTTCCTTTAAATTTTTTATTTTTGCTAATTTATATTTAGGTCTATGACACATTTCACATATATTTTTTTTTTGTATTCAGTTTTTATATATGGCTATGCAGTTACTTTTGAATGAAACCTTTCTTCACTGCATTCCTTTTATAGAACATGCTGTATAATTGAGACCCACTTCCAGAACTTTACCTTCTTCAATTGGTCTGTTCATCTAGCCTTATTTTTTTTTATTAATGCTTTTGCAAATATTTGTAACTTTAGTATAAATCATGAAGTTAAAATTGCAAGTCTTTTAATCTTTTTCTCTTCAAGAATGTATAGTAAGTTTACATTCTGTATAAATACTAGCTTTTCTATTTCCTCAAATATTAGTTAGATTATATTTGCTTTGGTCTGTAGATCAGTGTTAGAACTGACATATTAACAGTTTTGAATCCCGGTAATTGTGTGTGCGCGTTTGTGTGTGTGGGTGTGAATGTGAGAATGTGAATGTATATATGTATGTAACTTGGACACGCCCCCTGGAATTACAGTTGTGCAACACTTTTTTTCTTCCCCTCAACCCCCAGACAGGGTTTCTTTGAGCAGCCCTGGGTGATTTGGAACTTAGTGTGTAGACCAGGCTTGTAGTGCTCATTTTTAAACACTATTTTATTGGGCTTCTTTAAAGCCTTTCCCTTCCAACCCTCCAACCCTAGGTAGGAGAGAGAAGGTTAGTGGGGAGAGGGGACGCAGAGCCCTTAACTTATTCAGGCTGTTTAGGGTCAGTGGGCTCTTTTAGGGCTAACCCACTCTCTGTCAACAGCAGATGCAACAAGCAGACTCCTCCAAGCCACATTTCTGTCTCCTCCAAGCTGCCACATCTTCTGTTTCTGAGCGCTCATATTTATAGTCTCAGAGCCCTAGAACACGCTCATCTCCATGCTGCCTGCGGCAGGCCGTTACCAGCTGTCAGAAGCTATGCACGTGCAGTTATCAGCTATGGACGCACTAAAGCCCAAACTGAAATCCCACAGTTGGGATTAAAACAAAAACATATTTATATAACATAACTGTTTTTAATGTAAGCCTAGCCTCAAGCTCCACCTGTGTCTACCTTCCAAGTGCTAGGATTAAAGTGTGTGCAACCCTTTTTCCTGTTGTTTTCTTAAGGTGGGTCTCCATATATAGCCTTGCATGGCTGACCTGAGGCTCAGCCTTGTGGACCAGTCTCTCCTAAGAGATCTGTCTGCTTTGCTTCTAGCTCAACCTTATTTTTGTTTTGCTTTCCTTAGTTATATTGTGTGTATGGAGGTGAGAGGACAAGTTGTGCGAGTCTGTTTTGTCTCCCTTCACTCTATAGGTCTTGGGGATCAAAATTAGGTCATTTGTCAGCAAGCACCTTTACTTGCTGAGTTATTTCACCAGCCTTGGCCCTATTTTTTAAAAATCTATTTGTGGTATAGCTGGGTGTGGTGGTTGTGCACCTATAATTCCAGCACTCCAGGATAGCCAAAGCTACACAGAGAAACCCTGTCTCGAAAAAACCAAAAGGAAAAAAAAAACAACAAAATTTGTGTGTGTATGTCTGTTTGTATGTGTGTTTTAAAGGTAAGCCAAGCTAACCTTGAATTTGTAGTCCTGAGTGCTGGGATTACTGGCTGTATTTTTTTTGCAATCCTCTTGAGTGTTGAGATACTGATGTGTATACACACACACACACACACACACACACATATTTATATATATGCGCCACTACGGCCAGCCAAAAATGCAATTTCTAATTATTCTTAAATAGAATAGAATTTTTTTTTTTTTTTTTTTAAATTTTTGGAGACATAGTCTTCCTTTGTATCCCTGGCAGGAGGTACAATCCCTGGCAAGAGTACAACTCACTTAGGTAGAACAGGCTGGTCTCAAACTACTGAGGCCTCTGTTTCCTGAGTGCAAGGATTAAAGGCATGGACACCAAGCCCAGCATGCGGGTGGCTTTTATTAATGATCTTTCAAATACAGGTTGTATTTGAAATGTGTCAACAAATAAGAACACAACTGTCATTGAAAAGATTTTTACAATTCACCAGTCACTAAAAGGGAGAGGCCATTCCACAAAGTATCACTTTGAGTGGTGCTTCGATTGGTCAGGTGCCACAGGGGAAAAAGGGAAACCTGAGGGATGAATGAGAGAATAAAGGCAAACAGTTTAGGATTGCTTAGTCATATTTCTTTCTAGGGCTCTTCAGTTGCTCTATACTTGTTTCTGGTGTGCCTCAGATAGGAGAATATGATGGCCTAGAGTTAACATAGGCTGAGAAGGTCAAGGTATGGGTTCTTGGTTTGCACATGAAAGCTCTTTACTGTATCTAAGAATCAGCTGGCTCTAGGAAGGACTATTTCTTCAGAATCAGAGAATTAAAAGTATAGCAGGTGCTGGTGCTTAGCATGTGTAAGTCCTTAGATGTGACCTCAGTACTGTGAAAACTAAACCAAAAACAGTATGAAAACATAGTTCTGTGTGACAGTTTACAAACATCTGTAAATCAAGCACTTGGGGGGCTAAGAACTGGAGGATTGCAGTGAGTTAACTTGAGAATTTGTGTTGTAAATGGCTACTGAATTTTCTTAAAATGCTGGCTTTGCATTGAGATGATATATTTAAAATACTTGGTGAATGATACGCTAATCTTGTACTGTAGTGATCTTTCTGGATTCTTTAAAAAACACAGAAATAAAGGAACATGCTTTTGTTTTAATCCCAGGTGTAGGGATGTGGGGCTGCTTCCTACTGCACGTAGTAGCTGACCGTGATTTGTCTGGTGCTGTAGCAGAGGCATGGCTTTGCCAGCTTCAAGAGTGTGATGTTTGGAGTTCTGGGAACTTTTTAGAGTCCTGGTAGTCCAGGTCTGTGGTTATTGGTTGTTTAGGGAGGTTGGTTGTAGTTTGCTGGTTGCTGTGGTCAAAGAAGAAACAAGGAAAAATATTAAATTCTTGTTGCTCTCCTATCTAGTGTTAGGAGGAGAGGTTGGGGGGGGGTAAAGGGTGGGAAAAAGAACCCACAAGGTAGCAAAGATTGGCTACAGGATACACTACTTGTTCATGATGTTTAATCTTTGATATATTGTTGTGTTCAGATTATTAACGTTAAATCTTTTTGCATTTGTGTACAACAGGATTTTTATAATTTTTTTTCTTGTAGCTTTTTACTAGATACTGATTATATTGGATTTTGTTTTGTTGTTTGAATTTTGTCCTTTCGAGACAGAGTGTCATTTAGCTCATGCTGACATGGAATTACTTTTTTATTTTTTAGGATTTGTTTGAACTTAAGAGTATGTGTGGTTTATCTGCATGTATGTCTTTGTACCACTTTTATGCTGGGTGTGAAGAGTTACAGATGATTGTACATCACCATGTACAGGTGAACTTGAATGAACTCTAGTCCTCTGGAAGAACAGCTGTGCTCTTAACTGTTGAGCCATCTCATCAGCGCCCTCCCCCCTTCCCACCCCCAATTTATGATGCCCCTGTCTCCCAGCTTCTAGGATCACAGGGATTTATCGCCATCCTAGTCATTGGTTATTGCTATTGCCCACTTCTACTTTTAAGTTGGGAGGCCCAAAGACTTGGGAGGGGAGGGGACCGAGTTTAATTACGGCTGCTTGTGTAAGCGCAGTTGGGGAGTTGCTTACTGGAAGATGTCTCCCTTCTCCTGCAGATACTTTAATAATGAAGTTAGCTTTAAAGAACTGTAGATTTTTCTGTTTTGTGTCCTAAGTTTTAAAGAGTTGTGTTTTTTAAGGATAATCTTTTGCACTTTTAATATCTGGTTTCTGTGATGATAATTTTCTTTTTATTAACAAAATATTGATATGTGTCTCATACCTGTGTTATTTTTATTGTTGTTGTTTATTAATTTTGAGATAAGATTTCACTGTGCAGAAGTTCAAGCTAGTTGGCCTGGTACTTACTATGTAGACCAAGCTGGCCTTAAACTTGTAATCTTCTTGTATGTCTCCAAAGTGCTAGAATTATAGGTTTGTACCATCATGTTCATTTTACCTCTGTAAAAAACCAAGCTTGTAGTTTCAGCTTCATTATGAACAAATGATCAGCTTTTTTTAGGCTTCCCTGATTCTTTTCTGTTTCATCCCTCATTTTGTTATTCTTGTTTTAGCCCTTTTTTTTTTCATCTTAAAATGGATTATTTATTTATTTGTGTGTGTGTGTGTGTGTGTGTGTGTGTGTGAGGCTTGTCAGAGAACAACTTAATGGGAGCTGGTTCTCTCCACTGTGGGTTGTGAGGATCAGACTCCAGTAGGCTTAGTGGTAAGCATCTTTACTCTCCAAGACATCTTGCTGGTTCTGGTCTGTTCTTTAAATTGGACCCTACATCAGCAATTTTATATTTTTTTTCTGATACTGTCAATGATCATACACAATGACTTAAATTATTTTAATTTCACTGTATCTTAAGCAGAAGGTGGTGATACATGCCTGTAATGGATGGCAGAAAAATTGCTCTAAGTTGCAGGCCAGCTTGGTCTAGATAGCAGGTTCTAGGCTAGCTAGAGCTACATAATGTGACTCTGCCTCAAAATCAATTTTGTTTCAAAATTCTCTTATATGGAATTGTTTACAAGGTCTTTGGACATATTTATACAGTGTCTCAAATTTATCTGTCTTTTGTTGTATGGTCGACATTCTGTGTCTTCCTCAGTAGCTCTCCACCTTGCTTTTTGAGACGGAGTCTCTCATTAAACTTTTTGCCAGCCAACTTGGTTAGCTAGCAAATCTCCAGGGGTCCTTCTGCCTCAACATTTTCAGTGCTGGCAATTACAGGTGTGAGCCACTACTTTTAAATTTAACTTAGACTTGTAAGTAACTTAAGAATTCTTTAATGATATGCAGAAATGAGTAATTTCTGAATTTTGGGCATTATGTGTATATGCATGAGCTGCCAAGGCTTGATATCAAGCATCTTAAACACTTTACTTTTTTTTTTTTTCCTTTTTGAGAAAGGGTCTCTCTATGTAGCCTGGCTGTCTTAGAACTCATTATGTAGACAAGGCTGGCTTCAGTTTGGAGATCTGACTGCCTCTGCCTCTGCCTCCCAAATGTTGGGATTAAAGGTATGTGCCACCACACAAGGCCCATCTTATATCATATTTTTTTGAGAAAGGGTCTCTCCCTGAACCCTGAGGTAGACATTTTGCTAGAATGGCTATTAGTGAGCTTCCAGGATCTCAGTGCTGGGATTCTAGGCTTGTGCTGCCACACCCAACTTGTTTCACATGGATATCAATTGATTGCACATGCAGTGCAAGCACTTTATCATACGTGTGTGTTTGTGGGTATGTACATGCCACAGTGTGTTTGTGGAGATCAGAGGACAGCTCTTGTGGGACTCAGTTTTCTTTGTGGGAGTCAGTTCTTGTCTCAGACTTAAAAAGAAAGATTTATTTATGTATGTGAGTACGCCATTTGCACGTGTGCCTGCATCAGACGCCAGTGTAGACGGTTGGGAGCCACCATGTGGTTGCTGGGAATTGAATTCAGGACCTCTGCAAGAGCAGCCAGTGCTCTTAACAGCTGACTCCAGACCATGGAGTCAGTTCTCTTAACACCGTGGGTCCCGTGGTTTGGTTGATTCAGGTTGTCAGGCTTGCTGACAGGCGCTTGTACTGCTAAGCTATCTTATTGGCTCAATTTATCTTTTGTTGTTATTTATTATTTGTGTGTATATAAATGTGTTTTGCACGCGTGGTGATGCCACGGCAAGCATGTGTAAGCCAGAGGACAACTTTGTGGAGTTTTGTCTGTTCATGTTTGCAAGGTTTCCGGAGTTAGACCTCAGTTCACCAGGCTTCCTGAAACCATCTTGCCAGCCTTTCCCCTTTATTTTTACAAAGTATGTTTGCTGCTGATGAATTCTGTTTGCAGTTTTCATGTTAGCTAACTGTTTCTGAGGCAATGTATGACAGAAGGGAGGGCCAGGATTGTTGGCTAACTCATTCATATACTCATATAACTCATTATATATATATATAGATATATGATTTCACCCTGGCCTGCAGTAAACTAGTTTAGGGTGGCTCTCCTGTTTGAGAACCCTTACTTTACAGATACTGCCGTAGATGTGCTGGAGTCTTCTGGGTGAGTGACCATTAATAATTATCTGTAGATGCTGATTGGATATGCACATATATAACTGTGTTTCAGTGCTTTCTATTGTTTGGGTCTGTCTGTCTCTTTGTGTCTTTGAGACAGGGTTTCCCTGTATAGCCCTTGCTGGCTTGTAGTGTGCTTTGTAGAGTAGGCTGGGCTTGAATTTGGGCAGTCCTCTTGCCTTTGCCTTTCCAATGTTAGGATTACATCACTGAGCCTCCTTTTTGTTTGTTTTTGGGTTCTCTGAGCATTCCTTTTTCTCTACCAAGTAGTTCTCCCTCTGCTCTTGTTGTTCTGCAGTGCTGTTTTTTTTTTTTTTTAAACTGTAAAATCAAAGCATGGGCTTTTCTACACCTGCTGTAGCTCCCAAATAATGACACAGAGACCTTTATATTTATTAATAATAGCTTTAAGCGCTATAGCTGGGCAGATACTCATCTATTCTAACGCAGTTATGTGCTCACTCTGACTGCTCCTGCTCCATCTCTGTCCTCCTGTTGACTCTTTTCCTCTCTCACCCACTTCCTGGGCCAAGTCCAGCCTTAACTCTCCTGGCTCCTTATTAACCAATCAGAGGTGATGGAGAACAGTTTTTACACAACATTGAGAAAGGAGATGCTTCAGTAATAGTGACAGTGCAAACATGTGGGATTGCAACTGGATCTCTGGGTACAGAAATCAGCATTTGAATACCCCAGTGCACAAAACCATCCCCCAACATTGTAGAGTGCTGAGCTGTTGAACCCAGAGCCTCACACATGCTAGAGAGTTCTACACAGCCGAGTTAGACCCCTAGCTTTGCTTTACTTTTGAGACAGGATCTCTATACAGCACAGGCTGGCCTGGCTGGCCTGAGCACGGCACAGTCAGGAGGGCCCTGACTCTGTGCCTCTGCTGCAGTCCAGGCTTGGTTGTTCATTTCTTTCTTCTTCTCAGCTCTTTATAGAAGCTGCGTGTTCTGCCACGAAGCCACACCTCTACATCTTTAGCTCAGTTATTTTCTTTTCCTTTTTCATATTTCTCATTTCATCTAGTAAAGAGCAGGTTGTCCTCAAATTTGCTACTTCCAAAGTCTGCGGCGTAATCTTGGAGTTGACATTGATTTTCTTTTGTTTTGATGTTTTTTTTTTTTTACAGGTTGAGAATGTAGATTATCTCACAAATATATTATTTGTTGGAAAGGCCATGCTCTGTTGTATTTCTTCAAAGGGACTGTTTTTATTTTATTTTACTTTTTTTAAGGGCTGAGAATATAGTCCATTCAGTATCACCTAGTAATTCATTACTTATCACCTCATCAAGCAGCCATAATGGATCATGCCTAGCATTCTAGCACTAAAAGGTAGAGACAGGAGGATCAGACTTTCAAGATATCCCAGATAGAAATTTGTACAAGACCCTGTTTCACAAAGTAAAAAATAATGAAATAGTATTTTTATTAGTGTGTGTGTGTTGAATATTCATGCTGATTGTTTGATGCAGGGTCTCATGTTTCAAACTGTGTAGCCAGTTGGCTAGTAAGCTGCTTTTTTTTTTTTTTCCTCTCCCATTGTGCTGTAGAGCCCTGGAGATTACCCACTCTTTGCTTTGTTCAGCTTTACATGAATTTTGGGGTCTGAGTTCATCTGACTTGTTTGGCTACCACTTTACTCTCTGAGCTGTCTCCCCAGTCCTGAAGTTGATATTTTTAAAATTATGGTTGGTTGATTATTTGGATTCAAACTACCTTGTACATATTTTGAATACCCATTTAAACTTATATTCTCATTCTCTCTCTCACTCAGCTGATCTAGTGGTTGCCTTGTGTATGTGTGCTGTAACATCAACAAAAGATTTGGTTGATTATGTGTATAAAAGGTAGTGTTCTTTCTCTTCAGTTTGCCACATTTGGGACTCAGCTATCTTTACAGACACCAAAGTTGCTTCAAACCCTCCATTGTTGTTCTTAGATATTATGACTATAGGAGCCTCTAAGGATTGGCTTTGTCTTGTCTGCAGGATAACACTTAAGAAAATGCTGAATTCTCATGCTGGTTCTTAAGTGTCTGCTTAGTATAGTTTCTAGATGCTTGTTTTTATCTGTCATGTGTTTCATTCAGTTAGCAGTTACTTTGTATTCTCCAAAATTTACAGTTGTTGTCTGTATTACAGCTTTGTCCTCTCACAAGCTTACCACTTTTGGAAGTCTCATTTACTGGAGATTTAAAAATGTATGATATAGTTCTGCTGATTGTAATTACCTTGCTTTTTAATTTTCCTTTTTTTTTTCTTCTGTTCTTCAAGACAAGGTTTCTCTGTGTAGCCCTGTGTAGACCAGGCTGGCCTTGAACTCACACAGACCCACCTGCCTCTGCCTTCTGAGTGTGGTTCACCACCACACCTGGCTTTAATTTTTCTTTTTAAATTTTTGAGACAGGTCTTTATATAACATAGCCTAGGCTGGCCTTGCTTAGATTTACTATGTAGCAGAGGATAATCTTGAATTTCTCTTGCCTTCACTTGTTGGGATCACACTTGGTATCCACCATACCTGGCCCAGTACAGTCAGTCACCTTTATATAACTTTCCCCCTTTCACTGTGTAGCCCTGGCTGTCCTGGAACTTACTTTGTTGACCAAGCTGGCCTTGAACTCAGGAAATAGTTTGTCTTTGCCTCCCAAATGTGCATCACCATGCTCAGCAAGCTAATTCTTTTTTTTTTTAAATGAATTTTAGAATTTACTTTTATGTGTATCTCTGTGTATGCCTTTTTTGTGTGTATATGGGTGTACATGGGTGTGTGCATGTGTGTCTGTGTGTGTATGTGTCTGTGACTGCAACTGCAGAGTCCAGAAGAGAATGGCAAATCCCCTACAGCAGGAGTTAAGAGACATTTGTGAGCGACCTGCTGAGGGTGCTTGCATTAACTTGGGTTCTTCGGAAGAGCAGCCAGTGTTCTGTACTGCAGAGCCGTCTCTCCAGCCCCTGGGGGTGGTTCTTGATTGTGATAGAAGCCAGATGTACTTGACTACAATAATCCAAGCCTCTATTAAAGACCAAAGTGATCTGCATTGTTGTCACAACCTTGTTTCTGTCCTGTGTTGACTTTTAGATGGTTTCTCATTGTAACTAACGCTAGCTTTGAACATAGTAATCCTGTGTCCGCCTCCTGAACTATCATACCCACGTTTTTTTGTTTTTTTTCTTAAGTAGGTCTTGCATGTTTTCTGACATGTTCTCAGACTTCTAGACTTAATTTATATTCTTGCTACAATACCCCAGGTATTCTGGTACTCTAAATATCAGCTTCCACATTTGACTTTATATATAATAATTTAATAGAAAATTTAGTGTTTTGCTTGTTTGTTTTTTCTGTATAGACCAAATGGCTTCAATTCATGGCAGCATTGATGCCTAAATTTCCCAGATGTTGGAATGACAAACATGGGCCACTATGTTTGACTTTAATGTAAACTTAAAAAAAAAAAAAAAAGTGGGGGCCACTGAGTTGTAACATATACCTAAGTTGTTATCTAGTATTATAAGGAAAATCATTGTTAAGTTAGTTTGGAGGATGGAATGATGGCTTAACAGTTCCTAAAAGCACTTGCTGATTTTGCAGAGGACATGGGTTAGGTTTCTAGCAATCATAAGCTAGGTTATAATCATCCATAGTTCAGTACTAGGGAAAGGGATGTGATGCCCTCTTCTGGCTTCCATGGGTACTTGCATAAATGTGGTATGTGTATATACAAGCATACATACATACATATATACATACATGTAAAACATCAAACAAAATAAAAATAAATCATTTTGAAGTTATTTGCAGGGATCAGTTATTTTGAGAGAAGTGATCTGGAATTTTCTTCGTGGCAATGAATAGAAATGGTATTCTATTTTTGTTAGTTTTGAAGTTATAGGAAAGATACGGTTTTGGTGGTCTAAAAAAATCTTCATTGCCTTTTTCTTTTTTTTTTTATTTTTAATTTTCTTTAAATAGAGATGTGAGCTGTGTCCCCATAAAGATGGAGCTTTAAAAAGAACAGATAATGGGGGTAAGTACAGTCTTTAAAAAAATGTTAAACTGGAATGGTATAGTATTTAAAATTATCTGGACATTTACATTATTTTGTCAAATACTGTATATTAAAATGTTAATGCTGTCATTAATGGAGACAAGGTCTCATTATGTGGTCCAGGCTAACCTGAATTTACCATCCTCTTGTTTCATTGTTCTCTGTTCTGGGATTATAGATGGGCACGGTTATGTGTGCTTTAATTTATTCTGTATTCACAGTTTGTCTTCATTGTGGGCACACTTAAATATTGGCTGTTTTATGCAGAATGATCTGCATTCTTCTACTTGAAATCTTGATTTATTTTATGTTTTGAGACAGGGTCTCAGTTTATATTCCTGGATGTCTTAGAACTCTGTATAGACCAGGCTGGACTTAAACTCACAGAGATCTGTCTGCCTCTGCCTCCTGAGTGCTGGGATTGAAGGTGTGAGTGGCCACACCTAGATTGCTTTCTGTGCGCTGGGGAGACAGGACCAACTACACCTGGCAAAGTGCCCTTACTAATGCCTTCCTGCTAAGTGCTGCCTTTTAGTGCCAGCTGTGCCTGGCAGGGTTTTGAGCATTTCCTCTTCTAAAAAGTTTGAATTTGAATCTGGTTAAAACTCAACAACTTTTGAACATCAGTTTCAGATTTGGAGTTTTGGGATTAGTGATGCTTCGCTGGTAAAATCATTGTAAATATTCAGAAAACAGAATCTTCCATATCTTCTGGTTCTAGGCATTTTAAATGGATTATCCTGTCTTTTGCATTTCCCCATTGAATTATCTTTACCTGAGAAATTTGTCTGCCTCTCCCTTTTATTTTCTTTGTCCTTTTCTCTCTTGTCCTTTCTTCATTTTTTTGTGTATAGTTCAGGGCTTGACATTTTTTTGCATAGCCCAGCCTGGCCTACATGTGTGGCAATTCCCCTACCTCTGTCTCATGAATTCAGGGATTACATTACTATTTTACATGCCAGGATTACAGTACTTACTTCCTTATAGATAGGTACCATTCTTAACCATGTAGGTGTAAGCTTGTTAAACTACAAAAATTAAGTGAATGATACAAAGTATCAAGAAAGAAGGCCTCCCTCCCTTCCTCCCCTCCTTCCGTTGAGATGGTCAGTATATCTTCCTTATTTTGTTAGGAATTCTTCTGGTTTATTTTGGAAAGTAAAGTCAGCCTATTTTCCTAAAAATAATAAAATGAGATTCATTTAGTTAATATTTTTGTTAAAGATAGTGATTTCTGGAGGGTAAATGAATAAAGATGTTAGCATCTGTTCATAAGGGTTTGGCTTTCCTTTTTGCAGTTTGTCCAGCTTTTGGATGATGGCTTTATAACAAATTGGGAAATAACTTTTTCTGGAGGTATTTCTGTAAAATTGGAATTTTATAGTTTTTAAATATTTGGTAGGAATAACTGAGAAATACATCCTGAGTTTTCTCAAGGTTATCAATTTGAATAATTGATTTTAGTGATTAAAGAATTAAAATTTGCTAATTTTTTGTTTGTTTGTTTCATTTGTAAATTTTGCCAGTTTATTGACTTCTCTAGTTTTAAAACTTTATTGGTAAAAGTTGATTATTTCTTACCGTTGGACATGGTCATAAACTGCTTAAGTTCTGAGAAATGTGTTGTAGGTGTTATTGAATAAACATAGAGTGAGTGCATTTACACAAATCTAGATGTATAGCTTACTGCACACATAAATTGTTGTCTCTAGGTTATCAACACACATATTGCTATACTACTGAATAATGTCAGTATAACAGTGCTAAGTTGTTATAGCTCTAAGTAAAGAAAAGCTGATGTACAGAACTCATTCTGTACATCAGCCGTCCTGGAACTCCCTGAGTACTGGGATTAAAGTCCCACATCACCATGTCCAATCTACTTTAGCATTTTTACAATAAAACTTTTCGTTTATTGACTCTTATTAGCTTTAAATGTTACAGAACTATTAATGTTTTCTATGAATGACATTGTTATGTTCACCAAAACTGTTTGCTTATTTAGTATGTATGTGTGTATACATATACATATATATATATATGAAATATAAACTTAAAAGGTCTTTTTCTAAAAAGATAGGGTCTTACTGTGTAGCCCTTATTGACCTAGAACTCAAAGACAGAGAGATCTTCCTGCCTCTTCCTTCCCAGTGCTGGCGTTGGAGGTGTGTGCCGCCTGGCCTGTCCTTTGCACCACTCCCTTCTTAAACCTTTCAAGTTGTTTTTTTGGTTGTTGTTAGAAAGTTAGCCAGAAGTCGCGCAGTGGTGGACAGTAGTGTGCCACCTTGTCTATCTATGTCTTCTTTCTCTCTTTCTTTAACTCTTTTAGGTTCTTTTGTTAGAAAATTGGACAGAAGCCGGGGGTGCCTGGTTCAGAACAGAGCAACAAAAGAGAAAATTAGAAACAGGACACATTAGCCTTGTTCTACATAAAGTCAAGAGCATCAATGTCATTTATTCTTCCTTTCATATATCATCTTGAAAGGTCTTCAGTACGGTCATATCCATGGACTGAGAATGGAGCTTGTGATAGGGCACGTGCCTAGCATAAGTGAGGAGCGGGTTCACTTTCCAGTACTACAAAAAACCTTAAAATCACCACCACCAAAGAAACATGGGACTGTTAGGACTTGTAGTAATAGTGCCTTTTAAAATACCTCCTTAAGGATCTAACTGAATGTGTAGTTAACATATTTTGTTTTTAAAAGCAAGTAGAAGGCATAAAAGTTAAAGTAGCTAAAAACATAGTGCACACAGTAACCAGTACCACAGCTGCTTATTGTTAGTGTTAAATATTGTTGCACATGCACCTAGATGTATGTGGGTAGCGAATTGAATGTTTGTTTTGTTAAGTTTGTTCAAACCATCATCACTGTAAACATGTTAGTAATGAAGTACACAGCCACCCCCACCCACCTACCCTAATCAGGGTTTCTCTGTGTAGCTTTGGCTGTCCTGGACTCACTTTGTAGACCAGGCTGGCCTTGAATTTAAAAAGACCCACCTGTCTCTGCTTCCCAGAATGCTGGGATTATAGCCGTGTGCCACCACGCCCTGCTGCACAGGGACCTGTAGTGGCTGGAAAGAATTGCCTTCCTAATAATCTTACGGGAACATGGTTGTATATATGGAGTGTCTGTCATTGACCAAAATGTTGTTTTAGAGTATGTCTGACTGTACTGTCAGCTGAAAATACAGTTAGTAGTCTTAAACTGCTGAATATCACGACCTGTCAGTGCATTACAGTAGACTTCTGGCTGTTTAGTGTCATGTTGCGGTAGCTTACCGGGAGCAAGCTGTATGTGGCTCCCTGAGAATGTGGTATCACATATTACTAGCCAAGAACTGCCAAATTCCAAATTTGAAGTTGTTTCTACTGAATGCACTTTGCTTTAGTACCATTGAAGAGTCAAAACTTGTGAGCATTATGAATTGTAACCTGTAGGCTGTGGGTTTTTACTGAATATCCTGTTTTGTGTTGGATAGATTGTCAGTGCTTTCAAAAGACTGTGGCTTTTCCTTAGCATGTGGCATTGATCATCATACAGCTCCCTTTGCACTAGTTGAAGGCTTTGAGACTCTTGAATTACATTCTCATATGTTTTATGATGTTGTGGAAAATTGAAATTATCATTTGCTTACACACACTCCCTATCCATTTTTCATCTTTCTTGCCTTTTTACTCATAAAATTATTCCATTAATACATGTACACTGAATTGTGTCTTGCAGGTATTTTACCCATACTTTTCTTTCTGCCATTGTTTAAATGATAATATCAGTTAGCTTATCTTTTCTTTTGCTTTTTTTCCCCTCTGTTTATTTGTATTTGCTAGTGGCATTTTGATAAAGCTTAGTGTTTTGTTTTGTTTTGTTTTGTTTTAAATCAAGACAGGGTATATAGCCGTGGTTATCCTGTCCTGAAACTCAATCTGTAGACCAGGTTGGCCTGGAATCTAGGCTGGCCTTGGCCTTAAGTGCTTTAGTCTCATTGAAGAGTCAAAACTTGTAAGATTCAACTGTCTCTGCCTCCTGAGTGCTGGGATTGAAGATATACCACTGTCCATCAAGAATTTTGTTTGAGTTCTTTTCTTTTTTTGATAACTCTTATTTCTTCACCAGTATTTAATTCTTTGGCCATGTATAAGACAGTTCAGTTGAAGACTTTCCTTACAAAATCCACCATTATACTTCTGCATGAAGAGTTTCTGTTAATATATCCTATGAACGAGCTATACTTACAAAAATGTGGGGTTTGTGTGTGTGTGTGTGTGTGTATGCACATGAGTGTGTTTGTATGCATGTGTATGCTTGTGTGTCCCTGTGTGTGTATGTGAAGCCTAGAGGATGATGTTGAGTATTCGCTTCTTCTCTCTACTTTATTTTCAAAATAATGTGTCTAATAGAACACATTATTTATTGATGGGCCTTCCAGCAGAACACAGGCATGTATTGCTGCTCCTGGCTTATTATGTGGGCACTGGGGCTCTGACAGGTCCTTGTGTTTACACAGCAAAGCATTCTATCTGCTGAACTATTCCCCCACCCCCATTTTTTTTCTTATACACTCTGTAACATATTTTAGAATGTATATATTATGTTGGGGCTGTAGCTCAGTTGTAGGATGCTTGCCTAGCATGCTTTGAGATCTATCCTGAGGATTGCAAAAACAAAAAAACTAGATATAATTGAATGTTATAACGAGTTAATTCTTGAGTAAAATTCTGACTTTCTAGGGTTTCCGTCTTTGTTGCTTGCGGTCTTCTGATACTTTTTGTTTTTTAGTTACTTATAAATTGTATATTTTGTTATATAATTCCTGAAAACTTAAGTTAGTGGTGGCTTGATGGTTTCCTTCAAAATCTAGTGCAAAATAGTGAGAAAGGGGAGGCAATGAAAAAGAAACACCATCTACCTGTTTGTACTCTTTCTGTGCTTTTTCCAGTCTCTTTACCACTCTTCCTTACCCCTCACTTCTGTTTCTACTATACTTAGATTCTAACCAGAGATAAGAATTTAGGTGGGGGGGGGGAAGAATTTAGGCAAGTTGTGCCTTAGGCAGGTCTATGACTCTCCATGTCCTCCAGCATGTCCAGGTGCTTTTGAATGCACCAGGTTGCCAAAGACCTTTCTCTCTCTTTTTTTTTTCTAGGCTTTTGGTATTTTGTTATGTGCTCCACCTATACTCTTTTCCTCCATGCATCTATGGGTTGTTTGCCTTTCATTGATTTTAATGGCTACTTTCTTTCTGGAATGTACTCAAGACAGAGCTGAAGATAGTCATCTCCCAGTCCTTGGTTAGTTTCAGTGGATCAGTGACATAATTTTTTTTGTATATAAAACAGCTCTTCTGCTGTCAGAAGCTGGAGTCTCTACACTGGAAACTCTAGCTGTTGTATTTAACACCTCCCAATCACCATTCATATGGGGGGGGGGAATGCCAAAGAGCTCCTACCATTTTTCACCTCGTTTTTAGTTGACTAGGTGCTTGGTTGTGGCAAACCCTTCAGTGTTTTCCAGAGTTCTGTAGGAGAATTTAACAATTTCTCTGTAATTTTTTTTTTTCTGGTGTGGTACCTACCCTTGCACCATTTTTGGTTGGTATAAATCTGGGTATTTTGCATCCTATGTGCATGTGTACATATGCATATATGTATTTATGTATGTACAGTTTCTCCCTCAGCCTCTTCAGTGCTGGATTTTTACGCTTTGTTCTGAGATGCGGTCTAGAAGCAGATCTTGTATTCGTTAGGTTAGTTTGAGTCAGTGTTGATGTGGGGCGCTAACCCCTTGCTGACGAGGCAGTGGTTGTTTAGTTTGTCTTCTCTCTCTTCTCCCTCCCCTGCTTCATGTAGATTTGCTCCACCCCACTTCCCAGTTGTGGGCCATTTCACCTGGCAGGGTTTTATTACTGATTTTTATTTTATGTTTTTATGTGTTATTTTTATTTTATGTGTTTTGCCTGCAAGTATGTATGTGAACCTGTGCATGCCTAGTACCTGCAGAAGAAGGTGTCCAGTTAGGAGCTGTCATGTGGGTGGTAGGAACTAAATGAGGGTTGTCTGCAAGAGCAGCCAGTGCTTTCAACCACTGAGCCATTGCGTTAGCCTTTGTGCCCTTTAAAATTTTTATCTATCTGCCTGCCTGCCTGCCTGCCTGCCTGCCTGCCTGCCTGCCTGCCTGCCTGCCTATCTATCTATCTATCTATCTATCTATCTATCTATCTATCTATCTATCTAATCTATCATTATTTCTTAAGGCTGTCTCATTGTGTGTCCCTGGTTGGCCTGGAACTCATTTTGTAGTCGAGGCTGTTCTTCCGCTCACAGCTGCCTGCCTGTTTCCAGTGTGTTGGATTAAGGGCGTGCACTACACACCCGGCCGGTGTTCTCCTCTTTGTAATTTAAGCACTCATAGTTATGGCCAGTACCATTGAAAGTAGCTATGCACCTCTCCCTCCAACACCCCCAATTCCAGCTTTCTATTGGAATAATTTTTCCTTCTTGAGGGAAATGATGCTTCCTTTGGGGTTTGAAAATATTTTTTGTCTTTGTTTATAGTGATTTGCAAGCACCTTTCTTGCTTTACTTGTATGTATTTGATTATAGTAAACATACTTATTTTCTGATAACTCAGTTGTAGATTTGTTTTGAGTTTTTAAAATTTTTGCTGGATTTCAGTCGTGCTGTTTTTCATGTTTTAATACTTTTTATTCTGGAAATTCTAATAAACAAATTATGGACATTATTTGTGACTTAAGTTGTAAAAAGTTATTTTTCTTCAGAGAAGATGTGTAAGAGATATATTTATTTCTTTGATGAAGAGGGTTCTTGTTCAGGAGTGCTTTGTTCATGGAGTTAAGATGATTGATTATAGCCTAGGTGTGCTCTTTCTGAAGTCCCAGGCACATTTGTTTTTAGTCCTAGCTTCTAGCCTGTCAGTGTTATCACTTCTCTTTTTCCATGCTGTACCTCACCTTCCTGGAATTTCATCCCAGTTTTGCAGCAACTCTTTACTGTCACGTCAGCTCTTTAGCCTCGGTCAAACTTTTTATCATTAGAAGAAACTTTAATTATCAACAGGTAATATTTCAGATTTAGGTTTAAAATAGAAAAAACCATTATATGAACCTTCAAAATATTGACAAAATATAAAAAAACTAATACTGTAAATTTAAGATTATTAAGATTAAACATATTAAAATCTTTTCTCCTCTTTTTATTTTCTTGATGGTGAGACTAGAACAAATCCTAAGCCTTGTGCATGCTAGGCAAGTGATGTGCTGTTGAACTGCTTCTCCAGCGTTTTAAGACTTGAGGTTTTAAGCTATAAATTATTGCAGAGCTGAGAATGGTTCACAGGTTAATTAGGGGCACTACTGTCTACTGAATTATATAGCCTTCACACTGTTTATGTATTTATTTATTTTTGGCTCAGTCTTAATTTTGTAGTACAGTCTGATCTTCAACTCACTCTGTAGTGTTGCCTGACCTGGAAATGGAGAAACTCCTTTTGATTTAGTCTCAGAGTGTTTAGAGTGCTGGGAACCACTTTGCTTATTTTCAAAGTAAGGTGGTTTTCAGTAGTGTTAATCTGAATTTAGTCTGTCTTGAAGTATCAATGTCAGCACCTGAATTCATAACTGCTCCCTTTGTTTATGTTGAGTGCATAATAGATACAGTCATGATTAGGAAGCCTTTGCACCAGTAGTGAGTGGATGACAGTTATTACATAAGTAATGCCGTAGCTAGATTTTTATTATGGTTTTGTTTAATAAGTCATTTTGAGGGATCTTTTAAGACAGGTAGTAATTTTATTTTCGATAAAACTTGAAGAATGACATTATGTATTTATTTATTTTTAGGTTGGGCTCATGTGGTTTGTGCCCTCTATATTCCAGAGGTACAATTTGCCAATGTTTCTACAATGGAGCCAATCGTTTTACAGTCTGTCCCACATGATCGTTATAATAAGGTACAGTGGATGTCATCTTAATGTTATTTGCATTTTTGGTTCTGAAACCAGGAGATAGAAAGAAGGTGGGGTTTTTTTTGTTTTGTTTTTTTCCCTTAAGAACATAAAGACCTTCTAGCTTCATAGAGGTTTGTAGAAAAATAGTTACCATCTGAAGCTACAGTTTTAAAATAAGCTCACAAGAGTGTAAAAGACATAAACAAACCCATGTCATCTTTTATTCTAATTTAGGTGTGTGTTAATGTTTTCACGACATTTTAATCACTTAGTACACATTTGTCTTTGAAGATTTACTGACCTCTTAAGGTTTTATTATATTTAAATGAGTCATTTTTCTGTCACTGAGGTAGAAGATGAGTTGAGTCTAGGAGTTCAAGGTCTACCTAGATAACTAGTGCTACTACTACTAGCTACTTTTTAATCACCCCTCCCCCAGGTTTTTAAATAAAAACACTCAACCATTTGCTTTATCACACTGTTTGATGCTGCTGCTGCTTTTTCCAAAGCCTTTCAAAGCTGGGGCCTTTAGGACAGTGTTATTAAGGTACACATTGTATATGAAGGTATGTGTTGCTTCTGTGGAAGAATGTCATAGTCAGTTTTGAGATTTCGGATATTTTAATATTAATAATCTTTTGATTAATATTTAAAACATTTGAAGCTGTGGAGAAATAAATCTTTTGAATTTTTTTTTTTGTATTTTTGTATATCTCACATACATGTTTGTAACACTTAGATTGTATTACTTACTGTTTTCTCTACTTTTTTGAAACTTAAAAACCTGAGTATATTTTTGTGTCAATAAATGGTATTTCTACCATAATTTTTCTGGCTCTTTAGTCTGTAGTGGAGTATTGCTAGAGTAGTTACCTGTGGAGCAACCTTTTACTGGAAGGGACTAATTTGATAACAAGTTTCATACTATTAGGATCCATGTAAAAGGGTGTGAGTATTTTGGAAGTGTCACTATTGTATAAAATTTTTCTCGAGAGTGTGAATACTAATTCTTAGCTAATTATCATGTTAACTGCAATTATGTTACCATTAAAAGTGCTGCTGTTAAGTTCTTTTTTGAGAGGTTTTTCAGGTTGTTTAATGGACTTTTTTTATTATAACATTTCTTCAAGGTATTCTGAGTTTTCTTCTGGGTGTTTTGTTTTGATGCAAGAAACGTTCTCTTGTATCTCAGCAGGCTTCAGACTTGTAGTGTGGACCTCCTTAGACCTCCAGAGGGTTGGGATTACAGGTGTGTGGGATGGCTATCCGCAGAAGAGCTTTCTTTATGGAAGTGTATATATTTTTCAGTCCTTTAAAGTGATTTAAAGGTTGTGTTTAAGTGTGGTGTGTGTCAAGCCAGAGGAAGGCATTGGCTATCCTGTTGCGTCCCACATTACTCACTGAGACAGGGTCTCTCACTAAACATGAAGCCGGAGTTGTTTTGTTTAGTTTTGCCTTTGTCTGATAGTTAGCAAGCCAGCCCCAGCAATCCTTCTCTCTCTTCCCTCTATCTACAGTGCTGGAGGTAAAGGTGTGTGAAGGACCATGTTTTCCTTGTTATATGGGGTGCTTAGGATCTGAGCTAAGGTCCTCATGATGGCATAGCAAGCCCATTTAAACCTGTATTTTTTTATTTTTTTGAGTTTCTCGGTGTAGATAGCCCTGGCTGTCTTGGAACTCTATCGGTAGACCAGGTTGGCCTTGAACTCACAGAGATTGCCTGCCTCTGCTCCCTGAGCTCTTAGTTTAAAGGCATGTGCCAACACTATCTGGCAACCTGTATTTTTTTTTTTTTTAGTACCTTTATAATTTATTTAAAAACCAGTTTTCCTTACAGATTTTGAAATAACATCAAGTTTATTTACAAGCTGTGGGAATAGTATAGCGTTCTTTTATACTATATATCCCTATAAAGAAGAGCATTTGGGGTTAGAATAGCTCAGATGTAGAGTGTCTCCTAGTTTATGCCAGGTCCTGAGTTCAGGCTGTAGTACCACAAAATAAAGAGATGTAACAGACAAGGAAGGAAAGTACTCGTACATCTGAAATATAACTATCAAAATCAGGAACTTAGTGGCACATTTTTCCCAAAAGTGTGTTTCTTGCAAAAATACCAAAAGTTTCATTTTGTGTCTATTTTTTTTAATCTCAAAGAGTAACTTTGATTTTTATTTCCTTGATTTTTGTCAGCTTGATAGAATAATGTATTTTTTAGTTATTTTGTAGAATATCATTGTTTCGACTTTGATTTTTGCTCTAGTTTAGTGGTTTACATATTTGTAAGGAGTGTTACAGAAGTGATTTTATGTTTTTCTCATTCTGATTTCTTATAACCTTACTTTCATCCTAAGTTAGGTAGGTGTATGTCAAGTTTCTATTACTAGGTTGACTTTATTCCTTTTATAATCATTTTGTGGGGGAAGTAATTTGTATGTAAACCTCTTGTATGACTGCCTTTTACTCGTTTTGGCATTTATAACTATTTCTTAATTTAGTGCTATGATTCATGGCTAATTCCATAATTTCTTTCACATATTTCAGTTTGCATCTTACTATAACAAAAAGCTCAATTATAGTATGGACTTAATGTGGTGCTATCTTACTTTTTAGACAGAGCTGTGTGCATACCAGGCTAGTTTCATTTGCTAGGTAGCTAAGGAGGAACTCAAACCTCATTGAAAAAAATATTTTATTTTGGTTTACTTTTATTTATGTGTATATGCCTGCTTGTGTGTCCTGCTGCTCACGGAGGCCAGTATAGTGGGTTGGATCTTATGGCCCAGCCCAGGTAGTTGTGGACTGGTTGATGAGGGTGCTGGGAACCAAACCTGAGTCCTATGTAAGAGCAGTTAACTATTCTTCATCTTAGTTCATCTTTTCAGCCCCAGGACCTTGAACTTCTGATCCTTCTTTGCTTTTCCTGAATGTTGGGATTACAGGCGTGCACCGCCTTGCCTTGTTTGTTTGACTCCGGGGAATCAAACCTAGGTCCTTGTGATGCTAAGCAAGCACTTTGCCACGTGAGCCATTGTCCATCTGTTTCTATTTTACTTTAACAGCCCGTCCTCTATTATTTTCATTTATTTTAATATTCACACTGTGTGGCTGTATGGCTGATGGCACCTCTTTAATTTGTCTGTTTATTCTCTATCATTTTGCAAGTGTTTTCTTACTTTTCACACAGCAATATGTATTTTTGCTTATCTTGAAACATTGGTAGTCGAGCACTAAAATTATTTTCTTCAAGGAGCTAGATTTTTCTCTTACATGAGAATGATATTTAGAAAGTGATGTATACACTAAATCTTCTAATTGTTCTTAGAGCATGATTGGTCTCAGATTCTCTCACTTGGTGTAGGTAAAGAACAGATGTTTGCTTAATAACACTGCAATGCAAATTTACATATATTAATACCTACATTATATATGTTGAAAACTGAGGCTGTAGTTTTAATTCTGATGCAATATTCAGATTAGATACACATCAGTATGCTGTATGCATACACATTAATATGTTCTGTATCTGTGTCTTATATTGAGAGTTCATAAATTCAGTGACCTTAGCAAATGTAATCCAGCAGATGTAGGCTCATTATCATCTCTTGGGGTATTTATGATTTGTTTTAGTCCAAAGATATATGACTTCTAGCAATTTGCTTATTTGATTCATCTTCCGTATATGAACAGAGTCATGCTGCTTACTTCATTGTTACTTCATTGAGGCTCCACTTGCTTTTTGCCCAACATGGCAGTCCTTTTCACCCTCTTAGGATTTGGCTGCTTCACTCTATCACTGCCGATTTTCCTCTCTGTGGTTGACCTTCAGTTCTTCTGATACCACATCCACCTTTACCTTGCCTCTCTTAGGGGAGCAAACTCTGTAGTCAGATTGTGGCACTTGTGTTAGATTGTCCCAGAGTCCCTAGTTGGAGACTTTCTTTGCTTGGTCCCACCTCTTGGTTTTAAGAATAAATTATTTGAAAAGGGAGGGAGAAGAGGTGAAAGGAAGAATGTATTGCTGTGTCAGAAACAGCCCTCACTCTACTTGCTATTGGACCCACATGAAGACCAAGCTGCCCATCGGTTGCATATGTATAGGGGGCCTCGGACCAGACCACTTTGGTGCATGCTTTTTGGTTGGTGCTGCAGTTTCTGTGAGCCGCTGTGGGCCCAGGTTAGTTGACTCTGTTGCTCTTCTTGTGGTTTTGGATCACTTTCCCCCCTAGCAAGGCTGCCTTGTCTGGCATCAGTGGAAGAGGATGTGCTCGTTCCTGATGTGACTTGATGTGCTGGGGTGGGTTGATTGCAGGGGAGCTCTCTCCGGGGGCCTTACCTTCTCTGGGAGCAGGTAGAGGGTGGGGGGGGACAGGAGAGGAGGACGGACTGCGTTTAGGATGTAGGGTGAGTGTATATATTAGATAACACATACAAACGCACATATATATTATATAACGAATTACCTAGATTTAAATCTTCAATCCCACCTAAATTAACTTTAAAATGGGAACAACATAAGTGTCCTTTCTCTCTGACCTGACCTGGTTTAGTCAATTTTTGTTTTCTGTTTTTGTGGGTTTTTTTTGTCGTTTTTTTTTTTTTTTTAATTTTTTGAGACAGGGTTTTTATGTGTAGACCAGGCTGGCCTCAAGCTCAGAGATCCACTTGGTTTTACTTCCCAAGTGCTGGGATTAAAGGCATGTGCCACTACAACCTGGCATTGTTTAGTCAATTTTTAAAAATACTGCCACTCAGTAGTTTGTTTTTACAGTTATTTGAAATACTGTTTGTCATTGCTAAAATCTTGAGTATGCATCGGTATGCTTCTGTACTTTTTTTTTTATAGAGGCATACTAACATATACCCAGTTCCGTTTATAAGACTGTTTTCATTGTGGTACTATACTATTTTAAATAAATACAACTTTGTATAAAATATGCATAGTGGAATTTGTTTTTCTAGATGAACATTAACAAAATTCAATTTTTAATAAATTGGAGTCACAGCAAAATATTTGGTTTAAGAATAATTATATTTTAAAAATATTGAAATTTCTATCCTAGAAACATGAGTTTTTCTTTTATTGTGTTTTTTATTTATTATTATTATTATTATTATACCTGTAATCTTACCTACTACAGAGGTGCAAATGTTTGAGACTGGTCTGCATATAAGACCTTCCTTGTCTCAAAAAAAGGAAAAAAATCATTTGAAAAGTTAATAGTAATATTCTGGTTGATATTTATTCAGCATTCAATTTTGAAATAGTAGTAATTGGAAAATGGGCTACTGAACTCTGGAAGACTTCAGTCCAAGGTGAGTGGCAATAAAGGATGACTTCCAGAGATTATTCATTAATGTGTCTGTAGTACTGCAGCTTCCAGCACAGAACTCAGGGCTTTGCCTGTGCTGTGCAGTAACGTACACTGAGCTATATCCCCAGCCCTAAGCAATTATTACAGACAGACATTGTATGCAGTGCACAAGCTAGATGAAATTCAAGGTGAAGCAGAATACGCAGCAGAGAACACCTCTCCCACCTTTGTGTAATAAGACTTCAGATTTGAAAGACAAAAATCTTTTTTTTCTGTTGGAACAACAAACTTTCTGAGACTAGGTAATATATAAATGGAATGAAGTTTTATCTTATACTTTTGGAATCTAGAACTCCAAGACAAGCTGATAATGGCTTTGTTCTTTGTTAGAGATTACCTTTTAAGCCTAGTATTTATTAAATGCTTTAAGTATGCACGTGCGTGTCTGCACCTGGGTATGTGCAAGTGAAGGTAGGTTCTGTGCTGTCCAGAAGAGGCTTGTCTCCCCCAGCTGCAGTTAGCAGACCGCAGTAAGCCTCCAGATGCTGAGAACCGATTTGTGGTCCTGAGAGAGCAGGCCATGTTGTGAGCAGAGTCCTATCTCCAGTTCCAGTGGTCATCTCATTCATTCATTCATACACACATAATACACATCCATCCATAGATCCATACATACATCCATACATCCAGTACCCTGACTGCATGGATGCACACACACCAGAAGAGGGCACCAGATGCCATTATAATGGTTATATATGGTTATACCCATTTGGTTGCTTAGAACTGAACTCAGGACCTTTGGAAGAACAGACAGTGCTCTTAACTGCTGAGCCATCTCTCTCAGCCCCAGTGGTCATCTTTTAAGAGGAAAGTGTAATACTGTCATTGGAGTTGGATTTGTTGCAAGAAAACAGCAGATCATAGTACACATGTAAAAACGTTGCCAGAATTTAGTGTCTTTTATGCCATAATATGTACAGAGGTCTTGGGTCTACTCCTTTTTAATGAAGAAAGCAGTGAGGATCACTTATTTCACTATGTTGACAGTTTTTCATAACTCTGGAAAGATTCCTGACAACATATTGGCATTTAACTTTGGCTTTTCCATCTATACTAAAGCATAGATCCTCATCCACAGTTGGTTCCAGTGCTGCTGAGTTATCTTTTTTTTTTCTTGACAAAATAATATGATGTATCTAAGTCATTTTTTAAAAAATTGGTATCAAGGAAACTAGCAAGATACACTAGACTATGCAGTTTCAGAAAGGGCATGGAAATTGAAGAATTACGTAGTTTGGAGAGATTGGCTTATTTAATTAAATAGTTTGTATTTTAAAAGGAAGAAAAAAATGTAATGTCTATATTTGTAATCACAATGGTCATAAGTTGGCTGAGATGGCAGATAAAAATCAAAGCATTTAAAAGCAAATGTTAAGGGCACATTTTGGTTTGAAATTGGGATAGTGAGGTTTTTCTACCAACAATAGGGCCAGTGTCAGATTATCAGAGTACACTTAGCCACAATCTTAAATTTTATTTATTTATTCATTTATTTAATGTGTTTGTGTTTGGCTCTTCTGTTGTTCAATATGTTCTGTAATTCAGTTTAACCAGGCTGGCCTTGAACTCACAGAGGCCTCTGCCTCTTGAGTGCTGGGATTAAAGGGTGTATGCTACCACATCTGGCTTTTATTATATATTTTTAGTTTGAGCATTTTACATATATGTATTTTGGTTATGTATATACCCCGTTTCTACTCCAACAGCTGATGTGCCTCCTCCCCCCAGTGTCTTACTCCCAACTTCATGTTATCTTTTTTTAAAAAATAAGCCAAGTTCAAAATTAATGCTACTCAATGCACATGACTGTGAAGCCATTTCCTGGAGCATGGTGTAGCAGCCCGGAGCCACATCCCTGAAGAAGACTTTAACTCTCCCTTCCTTGGCAGCCGTCCTAACTTTCGGTAGCTCCTCAGCCAAGGGTGTACCTGTGAGCCCCTTCTTGAGCCCTGCTGGATGGTTGCCAGCTTGACCTTCGGTAGGCCTTTTAGAGGCCTCACAGCCGCTGTGGGTTTGTGCGGGCAACAGCCCTGACGCCCAGAGCACACTGCTTGGCAGCAGTGCTCAGTCTTTCGAGTCTCAGAGTCTTATTAGCCTCTCCTCTGTCCTTCCCGGAGTCTTGAAGGCAGGCAGCATGACTATAGATGTCTCGTTTGTGGTATTCCACAGACACTTGGTCTTTGCATTTCGAGAAATTATCTCTATTACTTACCACCCACTGCAGGATGAAGTTTCTCTGATGGAGACTGAGAGCTGATCTAATCTATGAATACAGAAATAAGTGTTTAGAAGGCAGCTTGATACTGTGCCAACTTAGCAAAATAAAATAGTGACTAGCGCCTATACATTTTTTCATCCGTGGGTTCTTGACCAGATGTGCAGTCCCAGGCATGACTTTTCTCCTATTGGAATAGACCTTAAATCCAGTCAGAAAAGCAGTTGGTTGATTCCATACCAGTACTACACTGGTTTGGTTTGTCAGGCTGATTGTTATAGCTGACAGGGTTTACAGCCAGGTAAGGCATCTTTTGGAACTCTCAAAGCTGGTAGGGAGTAAGCTTTCAAGATGGTACCAGCTTGTTTTCTCCAAGTTTTGTGACCAAATTATTTTTTGTCTTCAAAACATAACCAGAACACAGCTGTTTTGTCTTCAAAACATAATTTGTGAACCTATAAAACAGAAAGCAACAGGTGTGGTATAGAGATCTTCATTCCAAAATAGGTAAACTGGAAGAATAAAGGGAGTCATTCACTGTTCTAAAAACGTATGAGGATCCAAGTTTGGATTTCCAGCAAGCACATAAAAAAAGTTGGGCTTCATGGCATGCACATGTGATTCCAGTGCTGGGAGGTTAGAAACAGGATAGCTCTCTGGGACCTGTTGGCTAAGCTGTTGTAGCCAAATTGGTGAGCTTCAGGTGAGAAGCTTGAGGGGGGGGGGGGAGAGAGAGAGAGAGCGAGAGAGAGAGAGAGAGAGAGAGAGAGAGAGAGAGAGAGAGAGAGCTGTAAAAGTAACTTTTATTTGTCTGCTTTAATTGTTGTCTGGAGGCTTACTGCTGCCTTCTGCTAACCTAGGCCTAGAATGTTTTCAGCCTCTGAGATTTACTGCTTAATAAGCTCACCCTTTCTTGTTCTTTTTGCACTCATAGCTGGCTGGTTCAACTCAGCTGTTTTGGCTCAAACTCCTTTACCAGATAATTTACTCAATCTGGCTTTTCTCTCGGCTTCTGAATTGTTCTGCTTGTCCTCAAACTAACTCCAGCAATCTCTTTTAATCTTTTGGCAGCTTCTCGTTCTCTGGCTTGTTCTTCCTTCACCTGTGTCTGTCTTGTTCTCTCATTCCACCCCTCTCTTTAAAACTGTACTGGTAAAGCTACTTCCTCTCTCTTCTGCATTGCTCCTTAAGTAGCTTCCCTTTTCTCTTGAGAGTTGGGTGTTCCTATTCTGTCAAATCTTCTCTGATTTGTCACTCAATTAGACATCACTTTCAAACATGGGTGCTTCCTTCTAAAAACCAACGATACCTTCATTGTTTGGGATTAAGGCATGTACCACCATGCCTGGACCTAAGCTTTCTTTACCTGAAACTTGCTGTATCCCAGGCTGGCCTTGAGCTCAGATCTGCTTGTTTCCGTCTCCTGAATTAAAAGGCGTGCTTGTATTCCGGCCTGATGACACAGATCTCTGAATGTGTGATCTTTTGTTAGAACAGCTGTGTTCTGGTTAAGATTCTTCTACAGAGAGCAATAGCAGAAGATACCTTTCACATAGGTGCATGCTCACAGATGCATGCATATAGAAGTATGCTTATTAAAAAAATAAAGCAGGGCTCTGATTACCTTCATTGTCTGGTAGAATTATATCTTTTCTAATGATGTCTTGTGTTCAGGTTGAGGACTATATAGTATGTTTTTGTTGTTTGTTTTTTTGGTCTCAATATAGTGCCAGCTGTCCTGGAACTCAGTATGTAGACCAGGTTGGCTCTCAAACTCATGGAGATCTGTTTGCCACTTTTAAGGAAAAATCTTTTTTTTTTTCAGCAAAAGTTGACACACTGTTAGTCATGTGTTCAATATTAATAGGTTTTTGGTGGGGTTTCGTTTTTGTTTTGAGATAGTGTTTGTGGGCCAAGCCAACCTTAAACTCACAGAATCCTGCCTCTACTTCCTAAGTGCTGGGATTAAAGGTATGAAAAAGGCCTGCATTTTGCCACCCTCAGCCTTATACTATATCTTTTAAAACTTTATTAGGGAAGTAAGTTTTTACTCCCCCCACCCCCCAGTATAATTTTCTTTGTTCTACACCTTTCCCTCTAAACTGAGTTGTTGTTTGGTAGTTTGACCCTGAAGAGTTCCCTGTTGTTTTGGTATTGCCTTTGGTGTGCTGTGTGTAGGGCGGGCTTCTTTGTTCTTTTCTCCCTTGTGTTTATGCAAAGGCAGGAGGGTACAGCTTCATGTCATTTCTAGCATCAGGGTACCTTTATCGTTATAGATCTTTGTCTCAAGAATATTTTTAGGGGGTCCCTTCCCTTGGGTTATTTTTTCTTATTTGTCTCGTCTGCTGCCTCTCTTGCCTTCTTACCTTCTGTGAAGCTCATGCTATCCTAGACCTCGTCATCCTTCTGTCTCTGTCTCTTGAGCACTGGAATTATTGCTAAGTATCAACATGCCAGTGCTGGATTTTATATATGTCCTGGTACAGCAGTCTTCTGCGTGTCCCCATCAGTGATGCCTGACCCTCCTCCTTCAGGCCTTTATCAAAGTAGATTATTTCTTTGTCTTCTTTGTTACAGTCTTCCTTGTGAAGTGCTATAAAAATAGCCTGTGAGAGATGTGAATGGTATGTGAGTACCACTTATTTTATACAAATGTATATGTAATTAATATGTACATAACATGTAATTAATCTTTGACAATTTTAAACCATATTTTTGCTTTTAAAAAAAGATTTATTTAACCCAGGTAGTGGTGTCGCAACACTTTTAACCCCAGCACTCTTGAGGCAAAGGCAGGTGGATCTTTGAGTTTGAGGCCAGCCTGGTCTACAGAGCTAGTTCAAGGTCAGTCAGTCAAGGCTGCACAGACACCCTGTCTTAAAAACAGAAAACAAAATGAAATAAAAGATTTGTTTTGATTTGTTTTTGTTTTGCTTGCATGTAAGTGCATGAAGTTCCTGTGGAGGCCAGACAGGGCATTGGATTACCTGCAACTGGAGTTCCAGAAGGTTGTGAGCTATTGTGTAGGTCCTGGGAGTGGAATCCAGGCTCTCTGGAAGAACAGCCTCCCCTTCGGTATTGCTATGCAGTTGTGGTCGTGTGTGTGTGTGTGGTTTATTTTTTTCTATTTTTAAAGATGTGTGTACATGTGTTTAGAGGCCAGTTGTCAACTGTAGGTGTTATTTCTCAGATGCCATCCATCTTGTTTCTTAGGCAGGGGCTCTTACTAACCTGGAGCTTGCTGAGTAGGCTAGGCAGGCTGGCTGTGATTGGTCAGCAAGCCCCAGGGATCTTTGTGTCTCTGCATCCCACAGCTGAGATTATGTGTGTGCTACCTTGTTATTGTTACTGTCTTTAACTTGAGTTTTGGGGATTGAACTAAGGTTCTCATGCTTGGGTGGCTTTTGTGGTTTATTATGTGATGTTTTGATTCAATCCTTGTTGCTTTAATGGTGGCTCTGTGTATACAAGCCAAACTGTCTTAACAAATAGAGTCTTTTCTCTGAAGAACTGCTAACCTATTGGTTTTTTGAGACAGTCTTACTTTCTAACACAGGGTAGCCTGGAACTTGCTTTGTAACCTAGGCTGGCTTCAAAGTTGTGGTTCTTTTAGCCTCCAGCCTCTGAAGTGCTGGGATTACTTAAAATGGCTGTGTCATTACTCCTGGACTCTGGTTCTTACCGCCCCCGTATGGGCTTTACAGTAGTTGGACGTTGGTCTTTGTGTAATCAACTTCTAGTTGGCTGTTAATTTTATTCACCTATGTATTGCTGATCATAAATTAGTATTTCTGTAATTGAGTTTCTATCACATGGCTACCTATGATTTTGAGCTGTGAAAGCCTAGTTTTACATGGACAATGAATAAAATGTCAGTAAAAGTTGTTGGAGTTGATTTAAAGAATTTCTGATTTATTAAGCTAGCTTGTCTTCCTACTCCAGCATATGGTACTATTGGAGCTTAATTGTTAATGTGGAGAGTTGAACTAACCTAAATGTCACATCTCTTGTCCCGTGGGGTATGGAAGTCTATATTCTGCCTCTTGACCTTAATGCCAATAAAAGAGTCCTCTTGTCTGGCAGCGGTTTTTGAGTCCAATGAAAGGCTAATGAAAACAATGCCTTTATGAACTTACATTCTTTTTTTAAATTTAATTTTATTAATTACACTTTATTCACTTTGTATCCCCCCAGAACTTACATTCTTAAATAAAGATCAGATAGTAAATTTGGTGTCAGTTTCTGAAGATAGCTGTAAAATGCAGATTACATTAAGTATGTCTGTGGTTTTTTTTTTTTTTTTTTTGTTTTGTTTTGTTTTTTACTTTTGTTTTTATCCTTTTATCCCAAGACATGCTATATATGTGATGAACAAGGAAGAGAAAGCAAAGCAGCCACTGGAGCTTGCATGACATGTAATAAACATGGATGTCGACAGGCGTTCCATGTAACATGGTAAGTATGTTTCCTTCATTGTAAAGAAATAAAATTGACAGATACATCATGTAACATCATGAAATCTAATATCTATCTGCCCATTTATTATTATGGTGCATCCTGTTGGAATAGGTTTTCTGTTAATTTCTGAGGACCAAACTGAGTACCTTGTGGATGTTGTAAAAGCACTGTGACATAACTACATCCTAGCCCTCTTTTATTGTTTTTGACCAAAAAAGCATAGTCTATGTTGATCTTGCTCACTGTGCTGTGATTTTGAAGCATGTAAGAACTGCAAAGAATTGCTTCTTTTAAGTTGATGAAGTGTGAGCCAGGCCTGCTACTCAGGAGATAGAGGCAATGAGATTGCAAATTTAAGGCTTGTGTGAGCTGTAGAGTTAAGTCAGAGCCACTTTGGGCAAGAGCATGAAAGGGACCCTGTTTTTGAAATTGCTATTTGGTGACTGTTGACGATTCTTATTGATTTATCTTTCAGTTAAGCAGTGGCTATTCCTCAACCAACTGTATATCCAAATTACCACACAGAGACTATTGCACAATGCTGGGCAATAATTACTCCATCCTAAACCTCCAAGCCTGCATAGCTTCCTCCCATTTAGATTTCCCGCTTTATACTTGCTTTTTAGTCATTTCTGAGGTCCTTTCCTCTCAGATCTCTCTGCTACTCCTTTCTTTCTCCTCCCCTCTGGATGTCCAGGATGTCCCACCTGTTCTCTCCATTGCTCAGCATTGGCAATTTGTTTTTATTGGCAATGCAGAGAACAAATGGTAGCATTTTTACACAAACTTGAGACGGGCGATGCTTCTTAGAATAAGCATCACAATGCAATGTCTGGATTGAAATCAGATAGTGGGTAGAGAAATCAGTATTGGAAAGAACAAGGGTGAATTGTATACATTTCACAAGAACATTATACCAACAGGTGACATAAAACCTTGATGCATCTTTCTTCATGATAGAGATGAGTTTATTGTAAACTATTACTATAATATTAAAACAAAACATGATAAATTGCAGGTGGAAGTGAAATAGCCTTGACCACAACTACAATAGAGCTTTTCTGTCTTGTTAACTTTTGTGAGTGAGCAAGGTGTTCAAGGTATAACTAGGGCCTTATACATAGTAATGTAATAAGCAGCTGGTTTCCTACCGAGTTAGTCCTCTGGCCCCTATCCTACCCCAATTCCTTTATATTGTCTTATGAGTGTTAAGCAGTTAATTTTCTTTGCTTAAAGTGTATCATGGCTTGAGGTTTATTGACATTCTTGGTGTTCTTTTTACAGCGCCCAGTTTGCTGGGCTGCTTTGCGAAGAAGAAGGGAATGGTGCAGACAATGTCCAGTATTGTGGCTACTGTAAATACCACTTTAGTAAGCTGGTAAGACCAGTTTTCAATTTGATATTAAATAGCAGTTGACTTTGACAAGATAGTGAACAAAAAGGGCATAAGAAGAGGTTTTTCTTGATTTTTCACTGAAGATTTAAATTTATTTCGCATAACCGGTGGTGGTGGTGGTGCATGCCTTTTAGAGGAGAGGCAGGTGGATCTCTGGGAGGTCAAGGACAGCCTGGTCTACAGAGCAAGTTCCAGGACAGCCAGGGCTTGTTACGCAAGAGGGGTGTGGGGGGCGTTTATCATGTTGTTTATTGACAATGGAAAGAACTAGGAATTTTTAAAGTTTACTTTACTAGAGTATTCTAGCTCAGAGCATATGCTAGTAATTGATAGCAGATATCATTTTGTGGAAAAATTAATGAGAAAACTTTAATGTTTTAGTTGTGTTGATTTCCCATTAGTAATCATTTTTATTCTTTTATTTTTTTTTCCTTTTTTTTTTTATTAATTACACTTTATTCATTTTGTATCCCCCCATAAGCCCCTCCCTTCTCCCCTCCTGATCCCACCCTCCCTCCCCTTTCTGCATGCATGCCACTCCCCAAGTCCACTGATAGGGGAGGTTCTCCTCTCCTTTCTGATCTTAGTCTATCAGTTCACATCAAAGGTGGCTGCATTGTCCTAGGCTCACAATCATTTTTATTTTTTATTTTTTGTCACTTGCCTCATCATCTTGTTGTACCACTGTTATCCATTATTGTTATATACTTGATTTTTGTTTCAATTACTAGGAAAATAGTAAAACAGAAATAAGCCTTTTTTTGTGGCTTGGTTAAAGACCTTGATAAAAGTTATATTTAGACCTACCTTTGAAAAGACTTGCAATCCAGTCAGACTTGGTAGTTACAAAAACGTCAGACTTAATGGATGGTTGAGTTAGAAATTTTTTGAAGCCTTTGTATTCTTTTGTTTTTAAATTTTCTGTGTATGAGTGTTTTGCCTGCATTTGTGTGTCTGTACCTCATTGTGTGCCTGGTGCCCACAGAAGTCAGAAGAGGGTGCCCGATTCCCTGGAATTGGAGGTGTAGATGGTTGTGAGCCACTTGTAGGTGCTGGGAACTCAACATAGGTCCTGGAAGTGCAACAGTGCTCTTAGCTGTTGAGCCATCTCTCCAGCCCATAGCTAGAAACTTTTGGTCCTATGTATTATTCATTTTCCTTAGAAAAATAAGTATTTTCAGTGCTCCGAGTATGTGTTTCTTAGTTCCTTAAGTGTGTAGAGTCCTATACCTAGTGGTTTTTGTTGTTTTTGTGTCTTATTTTCAATTATTTTCACCCATTGAGTAGGTCTTGCTTGCTTCTCCCCTCTCTCCGTCCCTCCGTCCGTCCTTCCGTCCATCCATCCATCCATCCGTCCCTCCCTCCCTCCCTCCCTCCCTCCCTCCCTCCCTCCCTCCCTCTTTTACTATTAATCACTCTCAAATGAACATTTCAGGCCTCCACAGATGAAATCAACTAGTACAGCACATTGTTAACAGTTTTTCTCATCAAATGATACATGACTATCTAAAAGTGTGTATCTCGTTGCTAAAGACTGTGACTTATCTTTAATGGCTGATAGAAATAATAGTTCACAAGAAGTTTAGATATTATAAGAATGAAAAGTTTGAAGCTGGCTCTGATGGCTTATGCTTGTAACCCCATCCACCCAGCACTTGGGATGAGGTGGAATGGGAGGTTGAGAAGTTGAAAGTCATTTTCCTGACTACACAGACCTTACCTCAAACAAATAAAAGAATTTTGACATTTGTACAACTAGAGTTTTTATTACTAATTATTGATGTAATCCTATTTGCTAGTAGTGAAGTCATCTGCTTAATATAACTTGAATGGAACTTGAACTTGTTTTATAGTCACTTTAAAAAAAATGACTCTTACTTTATATTGTATCATGCAGTCGTATAACTTAAACAAAAATATGTAATGCTTTTAGCAATGCTTTTAAAAATGCATGGGTCTAACACATGATATTTGTCTTTGTTCTAAATATCCTGTAGAGATAAAGCTTTTTTCCCCCCAATATTGAAAGTGAATGCTTCTTGCTTTTCTACTGGAATAACGTAATTCTTTAAATGTTTACTTCCTATTCTTCCAGTCTTGCCATCTCTTGCATCCCATGTGTTGGGATTTCAGGCTTGTGCCACTATCCCTAGTGGCAGTCTTGTTTAATATGGCGTCTTTTGTTAAAGCTTTTTCCCCCTTTTCTTTTTTTCCTTTCTCCCTTTCCCCCCCTTTCTCCTCTTCCCCCCCTTCCTCCCTTTCCTTTCCTTTCCTTTTTCCTTTCCTTTCCTTTCTCCTTTTCTCTCTTTCTTTTCTTTTTAAAGCCAACTTGGAAAATATAGTATTTTTAAAAAATATAGCTATTTTTAAAAAATAGCTATATTTTTACACTTTTTTGGGAAGGATAGACAGGCCTTGGATGTCTTCTCTCTATATAGTCCATCTAACCTTGAACTCACAGAGATCTGCCTCCCTGTGCCTCCTGAGTGCTGAGATAAAAGATGTATGCCACTATGCCTGGCTTGTTTTTACACATCCTAACAAATACATAAAAATATGGCATTGATGTTAAATGTAGGGTTAATGTTTTTCTTTGTAATTCAGTGGATGGTGTTTAAATTCTATTATAGAAGTTGAAATACTGATTTTAAAAAAGTTGGCATTTAAAAAACATTTCACATTGAATATAGTTTAAGCCTAATAAAAAGTGGTGGATTTTTTTATATACATATACACATATGTATATATTTTCTTTTTTAGAAAAAGAGCAAACGGGGATCTAATAGGTCACATGATCAAAGTTTAAGTGATTCTTCCTCTCACTCTCAGGATAAACATCATGAGAAAGAGAAAAAAGTAAGTGGATTTGTTGTTGCTAATTATATGGCACATCATTCAATAAAAATTTAAAAATATCTTTAGGTAAAAATTTTTTTTACAGTTAAATGGAAATGTTGAAATTCAGAAATTTTTTGGCTTAATAGCATATTAAATCAGAGACTAGGTTTAAAATGATGCCATATTTGCAAATATAGTTTTGACCATTGGAATTGGAAATTAAAATACAGCTTGACAGCATGAGATTGATTTCCTGCATGTGTTAACAGGTCATCTGAAAAAATCTTGAGGTGCCTTGAGCAATGATTGTTATTACGTATCACTAACTGATTATTTCACATGTCAGTAATTTTTTCATCTGCTTTTCTTCTTTATGATAGAAAAACTTTGAATTCTAAATATTCTTGGCCGTTTTTAATTTTTCTGAATGCTAATGTTTTTTCCAGCAGTCAAATATTTATCTTTTGTTTGTGAATGTTTTTGCCTTTTTAATTAAAATACTAAATGTTGCCTAAATACTAATCTTTCTTCTCATTTACCTGTTTTCTGCTTATATTTTTAGTTACTTTAAAGGCTATGATTGATTTTTATTAATTAAAAGTGAATATTATAGAATTATTCATATTGGTTTGTGGTTAAGACTATATTGGCAGTATGGTAAAAGGTCAACCTCTGAATTATCTTAATTTTAATAAGGTAAAAGGACATACATCTTAAATGAAGAGAGAATGTTCTTGTAGAGTCGATATGAACTGATTTTGAAACTATCTGTAGTTTGCATTTAATGTGTGAGAATAAGGTCATAAGATTTTATATCTGCAAGTGCTTAGGATTTAGGAGATGCTAATGTATAGCTATTTTTAGCACATGTTTCAGTTATGTTTGTACCTTTTTCAAGTCAGATATTAAAAATTTTATATTTAGTTTTGAGATTGGTCCTTACTATGAGCAAAATAATAAGAGAAATTTTATACTTCACTTTAGCATAGTTAAGAGTTACAGATGTAAAAATTGGAGGTCTCTTGAAACTGCATGCTTTTGCGCCTGCTCCACAGTTCTGTAAATAACAACGGAGAGTTTTTACTTAAGAATAAATGCCTAGGCCACAAGCTTTGACTCATTCCCTAAATTGTGTAAAATTTATATTACTCATTTAATCTATTTTGTGTGCCACATGGCTGGTTCTCTCTTCTTAGCTTCATATGTCCGTCTTCCTCAGAGTCTGGGTGTGAATTTCCTTTCACTCTGTCCCAGAGTTCATCTTTCTCTCTGCTGGAACTTTGACCTCGTGTTTCCTGCCTCAGCTAATAGGTGTCAGCTTTATCGACAGGTGACACTTCCATACAGTATGCGAGGGAGTCTCTCCACAGCCTCTGGTGCCCGATAATAAGATCATGTTTGTTGCTTGAATTGTTGATCAGAATGACAGGAGTTGGTTTAATTAAGGGTTTTAAATAAGAGATTCCATGAGGTTCTATTTAGGCTTTTAAAACTATAAACTTGACAGTTTCTGTAGGTGGGCCTTATTACAGTGTGAAAAGGGAAGTCTGGCCATTGTTAGCCTTCAGTTGTTGTATTTCATAAATATCATTTTGTTTTATAAATGGCCATTGCATTGTCATACTGGTTTGAAAGTATACCATTGACACACAATGCCAGTTATTGAACAAGTCAAGTTATTGAACGACAGTTACTGTGTTGAATAAGAATAGTTCTATGCTTGTCACTTAGCTTCCCCAAGTGAAAGTGATTTTGTATTTCACTGTTTAGAAATTGCTGTGGAATTCTAGATTTAAAATGTTGTATTTAGTTAAATTTGTTTAGTTCCAGATTGCAGAGTTGAAAACAATATTTGGATTTTATTTTTAGCATATATTAAAGGTATAATTTAATTTTTTGTTATCAAGCCTAATATCTACTTTTTAAATTTATTTTTCTCCCTCTGGTACTTGGTTGTACCCAAGGCCTCAGGCATGCAATTACAAGCACTCTACCACTAAGCTACAACTGCAGCCCGTGTTTCTCTGTATATTATTATTGACTTAAACTTACTGCAAGTTTTGTCATTAGCTTTATTACCTGGCCTTGAAGTAGGACTTTTAAAATATGTTTAGCAACAATATAGTTGAGTTGATGGGAGTACTACAGACAGATTTTTTCCTCCATCTAAGAACTACCTAGAGTCCTGCTTCTATCTTTGTCTGTCTCCCTATTCATCATTCATTTGAGAAAATAGTTCTTTTTTTCTGTGTTTCTCAAGGAAGACTTAATTAAGCCTTTGTGGGAGGATATCTGTAGATCATGTGCAAGCACTACAGCATTCTATATAAGAGACTTGAGCATCCCTGAGTGTGTGCGTGTGTCAGACATAGGATGTATCCTGGAAACACAATTCATGCTGATCCCAGGAATGTGAAGCAGATGATAATGCTCATTGAAATGTAACATTCATAATCTGTTCTCACTCTGGTATTTTGTTTATTGTTCTTCCTTTCTCTTTCTCTTCTCTTTCCTTTTCTCTCCCCTCCCTTCCCCTCCCTTCCTCTCCTCTCCCCCTCCTCTCCCCTCCTCTTTCTCCTTCTTCCTTCTCCCCCCTTTTTCCTTTCCTTCTCTTCTTCCTTCCTTTTTTCTTCCCTTTTTCTTTCCCTTCCCTCCCCTACCCCTTCCCTTACCTTTTCCCTTCCCCCTTCCATTCCCCCTTTTCTTTTCTTTTTCCTTTCCTTCTTTTCTTTCTTGACAAGATCTCTTTTAGACTAGGCCAGCCTTCAGTTTCTGAACTTCTTGCCTCTTCCTCCTAGTTTCAGAAAATGTAGGTATATGATATTACGTTCAGCAGACATTGGTAGATTTTGGTAATACTGTTATATTTTATTTTATTTTTGTTTTTCAAGATGAGTTTTTCTGTGTAGACCTTGCTGTCTTGGAATTTACTTTGTAGACCAGACTAGCCTCAAACAGAGATCCACCTGCCTATGCCTCCCAGTGCTGGGACTAAAGGCGTGCACCACCACTGCCTGGTGGTAATACTGCTATTAAATGGACCACTTTTATTTATCTTCATTATGGAACGTACTTTCTTTGAATATTGTAGGATGTCTCTTATTAAAGTATAGGCATGTTGCTTATACATTGCATTTAATACTAAATATTTTGTTAACTAAATTACTTAAATTTGAAACAGGGCTGGCAGTCTAAGTCACTGCTAGGTACATGCTTGAGTACCCAATACCAAAAAGACAGAACAGAGCAGAAACAGAAAACAAAGCTCATAAGTCTTTAAAATTACCTCATTTATTTATTTGTTTACTCACTCTGCCTGCCTGCCTGCCTGCCTGCCTGCCTGTCTGTCTATACCAGTAGTCTAGCTGGCTTCAAAATTGTAATTCTCCTGCCTTAGCCTTTCACAAGCTGGGACTGTAGGCCTGCTTCACCATGCCTGGTTATATTTTTGTTAACATATATTACCTTTACAGAATGTCACCTTTTTCATACATGTATACAATGCATTTTGATCATAGTCACTCTCCAGTATCCTTTATCTCATGCCCTCTGATTGTATTCCTTTTACCAACTAATCTCTCTTCTACTTTGTGACATTTTTTGTTGTTTTGTGTGAGGAGAATGACCGCGTTAGTTTGAAACTGATTACCGGAATATAGATGAGGGATTATTTATAGGGTCATAGGCTACTCATGAATTTGGACAACTGAAGAAAACATTTCTCTCCCCCAGCAATCATTAACTGCCTTTAGATGCTCAGGGATGGGTGCAGCTACCTTTCTTTCTTGCTTGCTTGCTTGCTTGCTTGCTTGCTTGCTTGCTTGCTTGCTTGCTTCCCTTTAAAAACAACTGTGGAAACATTTAAGGGGCTGGAGAGATAGTTAAGAACACTGCTTGCTCTTCCAGAAGACCCAGGATGATTCTCTGCACCCAGATGGTGGTTAATCTAGTTCCAAGGGCTCTGATACCCTTTTCTGGCCTTTGAGGACACCAGGCATGCCTGTGTAGTTTGATGTAGGCTCATACTTTATAAGCTGGGCTGGCCTGGAACTTGTGGCTGTTTAGTTACTTCCTTTTTTTTTTTTTTTTTTTTTTAATTTACGATTTTTCTTTTTTTTTGTTTACTCTCCACCTTTTCATTTTATTGAAAATAGGTTCTTTTCTCATACAATATATTCTAATTATAGTTTTCACTCCCTTTGCTCCTCCCAGTTCCTCCCTACCGCCTCTCCCCTCCAGATCCACTTTCTTTTATGTCTTTTATTAGAAAAGAACATGTTGGTGTACTTTTTAAAGCTATCTTATTTATGTTTCTTATGCCTCTACTTCCCTTTTCCATCCCTATCCTTTCCAACACCAAGTAGGAGAGAAAGATTAGTGGGGAGAGGGGCCATAGTTACTGTTAACTACTTCCCGCTGGTTAGGGTTGTTGGGTTCCTTGGGACAAGTCCAGTCTTCATTTTTAGAATATCTGCAATTTTTTTTTTTTTCAAATGGCAATAACAGCAACAATAACCAGGAGCAGGGAGGGGGGGAGCAACAGCAGCCCTCATCTTTCTCAGAGATTCCCCAACACGCTCTGGGCTCTGGCATTTATTCCCTCTCCAGAGTCTTTAGAATTAAACTATCTGCAGCTGGCAAAGAGCTCCTTTCAGAGCCTGCATGAAGCAAATAGTTTGCTGCTGTGGATAATCTGAATCAGTCCCATATCCCACACCTGGGATTAAAACAAAAACATGTTTACATAACTGAGTTGTTAAAAACACCAAAACTTTCCACTACAAGAACAGGCTTCTAAGAGATAACACCCAAACATGACAAAATAAAATTTAGTAAGATAAACAGAACAATCATACTGAATTTAGATGTGGCAACCCAACAGAAGGAAGAGTCCCAAGAGCAGGCACAAGAGTCAGAGACCTACTCATCCTTACAGTCAGGAATCTATAGGCTGAGAGCTATAACACACACACAGAGGACCTGGTGCAGACCCTGTAGGCCTGTGCTTGTTGCTTCAGTCTCTGTGAGCTCGTATTTGCCTTGCTTAGTTGATTCAGAGCGCTTTTCTCTCGGTGTCCTTCATCCCCTTTGGCTCTTACAATCTTTCTACCTCTTCTTTGGAGGTGTTCCCTGTTCTCTAAGGGGAGGAATTTGATGGAGACCTCCAATATAAACTCTCTCCACATAATTTTTGGGTCTCTGCATCTGTTCTTACCTACTGCCAGAAGGGACTTCTGATGATGACTGGATATTGATTCATTTTAGTTGTGTCGTGTCTGGCTTTACCCTTGGTCTCTAGGCTAATTTCTGGTTTTTGGTTACCCAAGCAGTGTTGAGTAGGGATTCCTTCTTGTGGAGTGGGCCTTAAGTCAAATCAGACATTGATTGGCTATTCCCACAAGTTCTGTGCCTCTGTTGTATTAGCATATTTTTCAGGCAGGACCAATTGTGGATCAAAGGTTTTGTGACTGGGTTGGTGTCCACTAGGGCACTGTCAGTATGTAGTAGAGCAACTTTTTGCCTTAGGAACAGTTTGGGTTGTTTGGGGATTTCCACAGGATCTCCTTGGCCAGAATCTCAATTGAGTGCAGCCCGTTCCTCCATTGGAAACCTTGCCTGGTGACAAGAGATGGGCAGTTGAGATTCCGTATTACCAATTACTAGAAGTCATTGTTAGGGTCATCTTGCATCCCAGGAAGTTTCCACACTACCTCCCAAAGCCTCTGCAATTCCAGCCAACTCCCTGCATTCTCTCTCCTGCTCCCTCCCCACTTGATCCTCCCATTCCTGTCCCCATCCACCCTCAGTCTGCCTGTAATATCTTTCTACCCCCTCACCAGATCCATTCATCCTCCCTATTCAGCACTTCTCTTTACTCAGCCTCTCTGAATCTTATGGTTTGTAGCTTGGTTATCTGCAGCGCTCTCCTTTAAAACTCTGCTTTATTTGGGTGTTTAGGCCTCTCCCTTCCTTCCACCAAACCCCCAACCTTAGGTAGGAGAGAGGGAAGGTTAGTGGGTAGAGAGGCCCCAGACCCCTTTACTTCTCCCCGCTAATTAGGACCACGGGGTTCTTTTAGGGCTCTATACCAATCTCTGTCAACAGCAGACTCAGCTAGCAGCCTCCTCCACGCCCCTGCGCCCTGTCTGCCTGCTCCAAACCACCACACTGTTTCTGGTCTCTGGTCTCTCCAAACTGCTCCACACCACATGCCAATATGTAATCCACCAAACACCACACAGTCTCGTTCTTGGCCTCATATTTATTCTCTTGAGTTCTAGACCACAGCTCTCTCCGCAGCATGTGGAAGGTTGTTACCAGCGGCAAAAGCCAAGCTCCACATGAGACAATTAACAGGTGTGGACAAACAATAGCCCGACTAAAATCCCACACTTGGGATTAAAACAAAAGCATTTTTACATAACATACAAAGAAACCAAAACTTCCATTACATTTGCTTAACTGGTAGTAGTCACTTAAAAGCAAATAAATATGTGCTATGTTTCTTTTTCTGGGTCTGGGTTATCTCACTCAGGATGATTTTTTTCCCCAATTTTATCCATTTGCCTGAAAATTTCATGTCTTTTTTAAATATCTGATAATACTCCATTGTGTAAATGTACCACACATTCTATATCCATTCTTTGGTTGAGGGACATCTGGGTTGTTTCTAATTTCTGGCTATTATCAATAAAGCCATAGGGACCATGGTTGATCAAGTGTCCTTGTTTTAGGATGTAGAGTCTTTTGGGTGTATGCCTAAGAGTGGTAGAGCTGAATCTTGAGGTAGATCAATTCCTAACTTTTTAAGGAAGTGCAATTTTGATTTCTACAGTGGCTGCACAAGCTTTTACTCCCACAAGCATAAGTAATTATTTTTCTATGTTAGGTTTAAAATGGCAGCAATAATACAGAAAATACTATGTCATTTACCTATGTTTGGCTATATGAGCATTTTACCTGTTAACTTAAAACAATACTTGCATTTGTATTTGTTGTGTGTGCTACTGGGTTACATGAGGTCATTTCCATACTGTTTGTTTTCCCTTTCCACCCCTATTGCTAATTCCCCTTGTTTCAACTTATATCATATATATATATTATATGATATGATATATAAAATTTTAAGTGTATAAAATCTAGGAACCACAAATGAGAGAAAACATGGCATTTATCTTTTTGAGACTGATTTAATTTGTTTAATATGATTCTTTACAGTGTATCCAGTTTCTTGTCAACAGCATAACTTTGCTTTATGAGTGGGAAAATTCTATACATACATACATACATGTTTCCTTGATTTCTCTGTTGATGGAAACTTAGGTTGGTTCCGTAACTTAGTTCTTGTGAATAGTACTGCAATAAACACTGATTGCAATTATTTATGATAGGTTAATTTGAATTCCTTTGGGAAAATACCCAAAAGTGTGATAGCTGGATTTTATGTTAGATGTGTGTATGTCTTGTTTTGCAGAACTTCCATACTGATCTACATAGTGTTTGGACTAGTTTTCATGTTCACCAGTAGTCCATCAAGGTTTGCTTTGTTTACTTCCTTGCCAGCATTTGTAGTTAACTGTTTTAGCTTTTATTTTTTATTTTACATGTATAGTGTTTTTTTAATGACTGCAATTGTGACTTGATTGACATGCTCTATTAATTTTATTTTAATTTGCATTCATTCTTCTAATGGCTAGTGAGGTTAGACATTTTAACATGTTTCTTGCTATTTGTCTTTTGTGTTAAGCCATGCTTTGATCCAGTTGTTTGATTTCTTGTTATTTACCATTTTGAAAAAGATTTATGTATTGTATCCAAATGAGTGTTTTCCCTGTGTATATGTGGGTACACCATGTGCTTGCCAAGTGCCCTCAGAGGTCAGATATGTGCATCCGATCCCTTGAAACTGGAGTTAGAGCTGCCATCGGGTGCTGGGAATTGAACCTGGCTCCTCGGTAAGAGCAACAAGTGCTCTTAAACAGCAGTCTTCTTCCCAGCCCATTATTTAGTTTTTGAGTTCTTTGATGTTTACCTAGGAAAGATCATCTTTCATTGTGTAGACTCTCTTCAGTGTCATTTGCCCTGCAGAAGCTCTTTATAAATTCATGAGTTCCCATTCGCCAATTGTTGGTCAAATTTCTTAAGTTTCTAACAGTTTCAGAGCATTAGATCTAGCCTAAGTGGTACATTTGGAGTTGAATTTAAGTAGGGTAAGAAGTAAATGTCTAGTTTGTCTGTCTGTGGATATCCAGTTTTCCTAGCACCATCTGTTCAAATTGCCAATCTACCCCCCAGTGTGTGTTTTTAGTGTCTTTGTCAAAAATTAGGTGGGTTTATATCTCTCTCCTCTACTTTTTGATTGATCTACATGTTTCTTTAGCCACTGCTGTGCTGGCTTTGTTACTATGGTTCTATAGTATAACATATGGTCAGACTTGCTGATAACTCCCGGTATTCTTCTTTAAAAAAAAAATACCTTTCATTTGTTGGCAGTTTCATATATTATTCATCCCCGACTCTCCCTTCCTTATCTCTTGGATTTCTCCCGAACATGCCCCCTTCTCACTTTGATGAGTTCATTTGTTTCCTACCTCTTTCCCCCTCCCTCACTTCCCTCTTTGCATGCATTCGTGCGTGTGCGTGTGTGTATGCTTGTGCAGGCCAGAGATCAAACTTGAGTGTCGCTCTTGAGACATCTGCGCTTTTCTTATGTGGTGGCTGTGTGGAATGAGACTCAGATCTCCCTGCTTGTGTGGCACGCATTTCACCAACTGGCCCGTCTCCCTGTTCTCGTTTACCTGATTTCTTAGGTGGAATTAATAAATAGCAAGGCCATTCACTTCTGTTTGTTAGGTTTGTTTCTTTCAACGTTGACATATTTATCAGATCTAAGACTTTTCAGCTGGTATCTTTATAGTTTTATGTATAGAACCATACCATCCATAAATAAAGCTACCCTTCCTTCCTTCCTTCCTTCCTCCCTCCCTCCCTCCCTCCCTCCCTCCCTCCCTCCCTGTCTCTTTGCTCTTTGTTCCTCCCTCCCTCCCTCCCTCCCTCCCTCCCTCCCTTCCTTCCTTCCTTCCTTCCTTCCTAATTTTTGGTCTTATTGCTCTAGCTAAAACACTATTTTGATTAAGATTAGAGAAAGTGGACACCTTTGTTTTGTGGAAATGCTTTAAGGCTTTCCCCATTTAATATAACTTTGGCTATAGGTTTGTCATATATTATCTTTTTACGTTGAGATAATGTCCTGTTTGTAGGTTTTTTATCATGAAAGGTATGTTGGATTTTTGTCAGAAACCTTTTTACATCTACTGTGATAATCATCTGTTCCACTTACTGGTTTTCATATGATAAGCCATTCCTGTATCTCACTTGATGTTGGGGCATTATTTTGCTGAGAAGTTTTATATATATATTCATGAGAGACATTGTTGTACAAGTCATTGCCCTGAGCATGCCCTCCTACCCCTTCCCCACCACCTGCCCCTCCTGTTGTTGTACTCTGTCTGGCTTGATAACAGGATGTTAATGGCTTTCTAAAAAAAAGAATTTTGTAATATATCATTCTTTTCTGTCCTATGGGATAGTATGAGAAGTAGTCATGCTCCTATTTAAAGGTTTGGTGGAATTTAGCAGTGAATCCTCCCTGCTCTGGCCTCTTTTATTTTGGAGATATTTAAATTACTGCACTAATCTCACTGCTTATTTTAAGTCTGTTTAAGTTATGTTTTAGTAGGTCATATATCGAAAATTACATCTTCTTTTTGGCTTCCAAGTTATTGGAGAGTAAGTGTTGTATGTACAGGTTTGCATGTGTGTGCACTTGTGCATGTAAGTTCACATGCATATTTGTGCTTATGTGTGTAGAGGTGCCTTCCTTGATCGCTCTCCACCTTATTTTTTGAGACAGGATCTCTCACTGAACCCGGAGCTCTTGGATTCAGCTGGTCTGGCTGGCCGATAAGCTCCAGGGGACTGCCTTTCTCCGCTCCACAGTGCTGTGGTTACACATGTGCATCTCCACGACTGGCTTTACGTGGGGGCTGGGGATCCAAACTCAGGTCCTCGTGCTTGTGCAGCAGGCACTTTGCCGACAGCCACCTCCCCAGCCCTGGAGTATAAGTGTTTAAGGTATAGCCTAATGATTTTATGAATTCATTGATAACTGTTGTAATGTGCTCCATTTTGTGTGTTGTAAATTTTGCTCATCTGTTTTTATCTTTGGGTTAGTTTAGCTAAGGATTTGTCAGTTCTGTTATCTTTTCAAAGATCAACGTTGTCATTTTGTCTTTGTATTGCATTTTTGTTTCTATTTCATTAATTTCTGCTCTTTTTGTGTATGTGTGTGCCGGTGCATGTGTGCCTGTAGAGATTGTTGTTGTCAAGTATTATTCTTGTTGTATGTCTCCTCCCCCTTTTTACTTTTTATTTTTATTTATTTTTTTCTGAGACAGGTTCTCAGTAAACTTGGAGCTCACAGATTTGGCCAGATTGACTGGTTGGTCAGTAAGTCTCAGGGATCCTCCTTCCTGTCACCCCAGTGCTGGGATTTCAGGTCCCTTTTTATATGGGTGCTTTGGGATTGATTCAGTTCTTCATGCTTTTAAAGAAAGCACTTTGAGCGAAAGGAGTCAGCTGTTGATTTTGGTTAACTCTTTTTGTCTATTTAATGTTTCTTGGCCTTTTCTTGTTTTTCTAAGGTCCTAAGTTACATTTGTTGTTACATTTGAGGTCTTATTTTTTTAATGTAGGCACTTAGGGCTACAAACTTCCCCCTTAGGACTGCTTTCATTGTATCTTGTAGATTTTGATATGCTATGTTTTCATTTTAATTTGCCTCGTGGAGTTTTTCACTTTATTTCCTTCCTGATTCTTCAAGGATCCATTTGGTACTGTATCATTTATGCTTCATGAGTTTAGTTTGTGTGTGAGAGATTTCACTTGCTCTTCATTTCTAGATTTACCTCCTTTTGTTCAAATAGAATACAAGTGATTTCAATTTCTGATGTTTATTGTCACTTTGTAGCCTATTGTGATACAGTTTAAAGAAAGTTCCATGGGCTTCTGAGAAGAATGTGTACTTGGTAGTGTTTGACTACATTGTTAGAGATATTTGTGATGTCCATTTGATCTGTGATGTCATTAATCAAGATGTCTCTGCCCCCTCCTGCAGGATGAGAATGAGGTATTGCAGTTCCCCACTGTTTCTAGATGAGGGTCACTATAACTAGTATTGCTTTATGAAATTGGTTATTTCCTGTATATGTGCTTCTGTTTTTCCAGACTCAGCCTTGTTCTGTAGCCCAGGCTTATCTCAAGCTTGAGACTCTCTTTCTTCATCTTGAATGTAGCAGTTATAGAATTGTACCAATAGGCCTAGTTGTTTTAACTTTTGTCATGTTCTTCCCTTTCCTGCTTTTTGCTTTTTCTCTCTGCTTTGTAGACCGTGTACTTCTCTTTTCTCTAACATTGGAGAAAAACTGTCCTCAAATTTGAGGAGATCCTCCTGCTTCATGAGAGCACTTGGAAGTACAAGGTCCACATCTTGCTCATGTACTCTGTAATTCTGTGTAAACTGTTTTCATTAGTTCATTAAGTACAACTTTAGGTTTTTGATGTAGTTGTAATAAAGGGCCATTTTTAATATGATTACAGTACCATTAGCAAATTATCTATTGTTACAAATCTGTCAGTAATACTAAAAAAATTTTAACAGTTATTTAATGTGTGTAGTGATAATTTTGGGATTTTGGTTTCTTTAAAACAGAAAAATATAAGAATGTGCTTTTGTTTTTATCCCAGGGGTGGGGATATGGGGCAGCTTCAGACTGTCCGCAGCAGCTGGCTATGATTTGCCTCATGCCCTAGCAGAGGTTTTGCCAGCTGCAGATAGTTTCGGTGATTGGAATTCTGGGAACTTTTCAGAGTGCATATAAATACTAGAGCCCTGATAGGTGGGGTCAGTGGTTATTGGTTATTTTGGAAGGTAGTAGCTGTAGTTAAAGAAGAAACAAAAGCAAAGAGATTTGGGGATTTTCCGAATTCTTCTCTTCCCCCCCTTTCTTGTTTCTCTCTTTTCTAGTGTTAGGGGTTGAAACTGGGCCTGGGGTGGGAGAAAGCAAAGACAGGCTCCAAGTGTGGAGGTGGATTGTGTGTGTGTGTGTGTGTGTGTAGGGGGCACATGTACGACACACTTTATGTGGAGGCCAAAGGCCAGCATGCTTTTCTTTTCTCATACTACCATGTGGATCCTGGAAGTAGATTACAGGTATTCAGGCTTGATGGTATTAACTTGCAGTCTCTAGGTGAGACAGTGAGTGTTTCACTATGTAACCCTGGATGGCCTGCAACTCACAGCTTAAAGATGTGCACCACACCTAGCATAATGTTCAAATTTTAGCCACTAATGTCTTCTGTAGCAACAAAGGAAACTTAAAAAAATAAATAAATCTTGGTCCCAGATCTAACCCAATGGTTATATGACTTGTTCTCATACTTATTTAATATTTCTAGTCTGGAACATTTGACACCCTCTCTCCCCCTTTTTTTATGACTTGATAACTGGAAATTTTCCTATAGCTTTAGATTTTCTGAGGTCCTATTTCTGAAGTCTTTTTAACAGTGGCATATACCCTTGCTGGTTTTTGTGCTGGGGTTTACCACGTAGCCTGGCTGGCCCTGGAATTTCTTGCATGCGTGCGCGCGCTCGCTCTCTCTCTCTCTCTCTCTCTCTCTCTCTCTCTCTCTCACACACACACACACGTTAAAGTGGCTATATAATGTATTAAAAATGGCTTACAGGCTGTGGTCCTGCGGTCTTAGTACTGCAACAATGGCACAATGGCTGTCTCTCAACAGAAGCCAAGGCTCCGGTAGGTGTTTGCTTAGTGAGACCAGATAACTCTGCAACTCTAATCTGGTGCTAGAGTCCCAGAGAAGTCCTAGAGAGCTGCTGGCCTTTAGTCTACATCGGCATCCCGAAGTTACAGACATTGACTGTGGGTCAGGCTTTTATGGGGTGCTGGGGTCTGAACTTAGGTCTTTATGCTTGACAGCAAGCAGTTTACCTCACATGCCAGACACTTTTGTTTTTGTTTTTCTTGAAGTACATGCAAGACGAGTACTTTATACCACCTGAGCTTTCTCCCTAGCCTGGTTGTGCTTTATTAATAGTTTCTTTTTAGTTCATCTCTACTGTTGCTCTTTATTGTGAATAATAAGAAATTAGCTATACTTTTAAAATTCTGGAAATTTCTTGATAATTTTCATAATTTTTTAAATAGCTACTTCCTAACCTCATTTCTATAAATTTTAAATTTCTTTTTGAGACAAGGTCTTAAGTATGTTGAGCTGATCTCAGAATTTCTTTGTGGTAGGGGAGGACCTTGAACTTCTTTCTGGTCCTTTCCTTTGAATTATCTGGGTGTGTCTCCTCCCCCCCCCCATCCCCATTTGTGCGCACTTGAATTAAAAAATAGTGCTGGGGATTGAACTGAATTGCTACCAACTGAATTACATCCTTGGATTTAAATTTCCTAATTTTTATTTTTATTTTTTTTATCCTAATGATTGAGCAAAATTCAGGTCCTGTTCTTGCTGAGTCCGCATTGTACACTGAGCTACATATAACCGTAGATGTAAATTTCAACACCACCATTCTTTTAAAGTTTAGCAGCTTGTTTAAAGTATATATCTCTGTTAACGTCAGAAACATTTGTTTACTGTGTATGTTGGTGTATTCATTCCACAGAGCGTTTATGGAGCTCTAGAGGACCTCTTGCTGGCTGTCTCCTTCGGCAGTGAGGTCTTTTCAGCAGTGAATTTAGCTTGCAGGCTTGGTGGCACATCTACTTGCCTGCTGAGCCATCACATCAGCCCTGTGAACCGTCTTGCTAATGCCCGGAAAGCTTTTTACTGATAATCTTCTGAATACCCTGTAGATTTTGCTCTCATCTGAAACAACTTGTATTTTGATGTTTTGTTGTGGTGAGACTATCTTACTCTTGATAGCATATTCACAAGACTAATCTATCTGCAGATCTATCATTTACTCTTTATACATAATATGTTAAAATCTTTCGGCTTAAAAGTACAATAAAAATCAATGGTCTTGTATCTGCCTATATGTCAGTAATTGGACTTTAGCAGCTATTTTTAACTCAGGGTCTCCATCCAGTTTCTTTCAAGATGTTGGCTTAAAGATGTGGTTTGGAAGAGTGCAGAAGAAATCAGGAAGTAGGCTGACAGTAGAGTCATGAAGGCTTTAGTGAAAGTAGAACAATTTTCAAAATGCCTTAATGTGGTTTTCAAGCTGCTGTTTGTAGGAATTTTTGCAAAATGGATCATTCTCTACTTAGGGCTGCTTAAAGTATCATATGACAGTGATACCTAGTCTTTTCCAGCATGAATGATTGAAGGGAGAGGAAAGCAATAGTTGCCAACTTTTTTCTTGTCTGGGTACTATTTTGTTTTGTTTTTTTTGGGGGGGGTGATTGTGGTAAATATGTGTGATGTAATATTTTTCATTTGCTCTTTATTAATGGCCTATTGTCATACTCTGGTTTTTGCAGTATACATCTGTTGGTTCCGTGGATTAGTGTTGGTCAGTGAATGGGGGGTCATTACTTAGGGACAGAGGTCTTTGGTGAGTGTGATGGCTAATTTTAATAGTGAGCTTGACGCAATCACTCTTGAGTCTCAATGAAGAATTGTTGGTGTACTTGAAAAAACTATTTTATTTATGTTTTTTCTCCCTACTCCACCCCAATCCCTTCCAACACCCCATCACCAGGTAGAAGGGAAAGGTTAGTGGGGAGAGGGAGTGAAGTTTTTCTCTACTTTCTGCCATGTAGGGTTGTTGTGTTCCTTGGAGTAAGTCCAGTCTTCATTTCAGGGTATCTCCAGCCTCTTCTCAAACTGCATCAGCAGTAACCAGAGGCAGCACGGGGTTGAGAAAGAGGAACATCAGTATTCTTCTTCCTTGGAGCCCCCAGCACTTTCTGGGCTCTGTCATTTATTCCCTCTCCAGAATCCTCTGATTTAAACTGTCTTCAGTTGGGAAAGAGCTTCTCTCAGAGTCTGCATGAGGCAAAATCAGCTCCATATCCCACACCTGGCATTAAAACCAAAACGTATTTACATAACTGAGTTTTTAAAGACACCAAAACTTTTCACTGCCTTTCTTCCTTCTCCCGTCCTTTCTTCCCTCTTTCTCTTCCACGACAATTTTAATGGATGTAGTAGTTTGCTTTTCTGCTGCTGTGGTAGGTACTGACCCATCCAGGCTCAGGGAGGAAAAGGTTTCTTTGGCTCACAGTTCATCCCTGTTTGAAAGCCCGGCTCTCCACCTGGAGGGCAGAACTGAGGTATAGAGCACAGAGGAGTGCTGCTCACAGGCTCCCTTCTATCCAGGCTTCTGTTCAGTTGTCTGTCTTTACCTCCAGGGATACTTCTCCAGGAGTAGTACAGCCCGTAATGTGCTGAACCTTTCCACAGCAATCAGCAATGGAGAAAATAACACACAGACATGCCCACAGGCCAACCAAATGAAGGCATTTCCTCACCTGAGGTTCTCTTTTCCTAGGTGACTCCAGTTTGTACCAAATTGACAAAAACTAGCAAGCACAGGTAGAATTTAAGAGAAAAACTATTAGTATAAGTTAGGTGAAAAATCCTGGCAGTCTCCAGGAGACATGGAGAAAAAGTCAAGCCTTTTTTAATTAACTGTGGATTAGAACTAAAGATACATTATTAAGAAAGGAAAAAGGTTTCTCGAACTTGCATACATTTCCATACAGACTATAGTGGTGAAAAAACAGTAAAATGGCTTTATTTAACTGTACAGGAAGCTGGTACAAATAAGACATAAATTTGGTGAATAGGTAGTTATTTCAATAGCCCATTTTGGGGTTGAGTTTGAGACAGGCTTTCATATAATACCTTAAGGCGGCCCCAAACTTCCTGTGTGGTTGAGGATGACCTTGAGCTCTTGACCCTTCTGACTCTTTCTAAGTGTGAGAGCATAGACTTGCACTACAACATTTCTAGCCTGTCCTTGAAGCCATGAACAATCACAGAAGATTAGAGCAGGCAGAACATTTAAAGTTAAAAAAAATTGTTAGGTTCCACCAGTCCCAAACAGCCATTATTGTTAGGAAATAGTCTAGACTTTTTTGTTGTTGTTGTTCATACATAGATAAAAAGAATGGCTAAATAGTTACAATTGGTTTGTTAAGATGAGCTAAGTGGATATGAAATAGATTTTTATTTCCTCCCTCCCTCCCTCCCTTCCTTCTTCCCTCTCTTTCTTTCTCTTTTTCTTTTCTCTCGAGACAGGATTTTTCGGTGTTGCCTTGGCTAGCCTGTCTGTAGACCAGGCTAGTTTGGAATTTATAAAGATCCACCTGCCTCTGCTTCTCAAATTCTAGAATTGATTATTTTGATTTTCAAGTAAAACTTTTTTTTTTAACTCAAAGTTCTTTAAAGTTCTTTAAAAATACCTTTAAGACAAATGATAGAAATTACAAAAATAAAAAAATACTGAAAAGGTAAAATTTTCTAGTTTGGATACTTAAAAAAATGTATTTGTGTGTCCTTATGTCTGTTTCTTTCTGAGTGTTCACTGTAAGCTTTTGGGTTTATCTGTAAAAAATGGGAGACAAATCATGTTGGCTGAAAAAGTTGGAAATGCATTTTTCTCATTTTGTTATGTCCATTACTTGTGTGCATGTGAGTAGGGAGGCCAGTGGTTGATACTGGAAATCTTTTTTGATTGCTATTTCACATCTTTTGAGGCAGGGTCTTAGCTCAGACCCAGAGCTAAGCAGCTGATAGGGCTAGTCTGGTTAGCCAGTTTGCCTGCTTGTCTATGTACCTCATACATGCCTGGTGCCTGCAAAGTCCAGAGGAGAACCTTGGGTCTCCTGGGGCTGGACCTAAATAAAGATGGTTGTCAGCTTTCATGTGGCTGTTAGAAATCTAACCTGGGTTCTTGAAAAGGTGAACCTGCCCTCCAAACCACAGCCATCTCTCCATTCTCCACCCACCCACATTACCAAAAAACAAAACAACAAAAAACAATTACAGGTATTTGTAAATTGTAACCAATCTTACTTTTCAAATAATTGTTTTTTATTATAGGCACTGATTTGAGTCAAGTGATAATATTTTAACCTGTGTGCTTACAAGAAACAAAGTCCCTGTTCATTTTCCTGTTTTCTGGTTTTTCTTTTTGTGTACATTTTAAAAACATTTATGCACATGTGTGTTCTTGAGTGCCATCTTTCACATGTGGAGGTGAATTATGTTTCCTTTCACAATGTGGGTCCTCTAGCATCAGCCTACACACTGAGCCCGCTGGCCACCCCTTCGTAACATGTTAAAACAAGTTGTCCTAGCCATTTTCTAAGTATTTAAGAATAGTACTCGCTTCAGTGATTCTTAAATCATTGTATAAAAATTTACCCCCAAATGCCTCTGTTGGACATTCAGATTTTCTTTTTTAACCCATTACATGTGTACATTGCTATATTTGAATCTGTATTTTTTTGTACCTCTTTTGATGAAATGAGACATAGTCAAGGAGTTTTTTGTGACTACTTGCCCAGTTAATGCTCTCTGTACATTTTTGTGGCATATGCATTTTTTTTACTATTTATTAAAAATTAAAGTATAGAAAAAAATATGAGTAAGAATGGAAATTTGTCTCAGTTGGTAGAGTGATTGCCTAACGTTAATGAAGCCCTAGATTTAATTGTTAGCTCCACACAAAGTGATCTATTTGTAATCCTAACATTGGGGAGGCGGAGGCAGGAGGACCAAAAGTTCATTGTTATTCTCAAGTCTGGCATATTATGAGGCTGTCTCATTAAAAACTTTGGGCAGAGTGCAGGGAATCTTATGAAAGAAGGGGGAGACAGAAAGACCTGGAGGGGACAGGAGAACAACAGAACCAAAAATTCTGGGCACATGGGTATTTTCTGAGACAGATATTCCAAAGAAAGACCGTACGTGGAGATCGCCTAGAAGCCCTGCACAGAAGTAGCCCAAGGCAGCTCAGTGTCCAAGAGGGTTCCCCAGTAATAGGATCAGGGACCATCTCTGACATGTACACATGGGCTGGTTCTTGGATCACCTCCACCTGAGGGGGGAGCAGCCTTACCAGTTCACAGAGGAAAACAATGAAGCCAGTCCTGATGAGACCTGATAGACTAGGGTTAGGTGAAAGGGGAGGAGGACCTCCCCTATCATTGGACTGGGGGAGGGGCATAGGAGAAGAAGAGGGGAGGGTGGGATTGGGAAGGGATGGGGCAGGGGGGCGACAGCTGGGATACAAAGTGAATAAACTGTACACTTTTTTTTTTTTTTTACTTTTTTTACGTAAAAAAAAAAAAAAAATTGGAAAGATACTGAACCAGACTGATCTCTGTAGCAGAAAGCCACCTGTAGCGATTTTTTTTAAAATTTTAACTCTACTTTATTTGGGGTGTTAGGCCTCTCCTTCCCTTCCACCAGCCCCCCTAACCTTAAGTAGGAGAGAGGTTAGTCCCCTTTACTTCTCCCAGCAAGTTAGGGTCAAGGTGTTCTTTTAGGGCTCTATACCAGTCTCCATCAACCACCGGCTCATCAGTTAGCAGGCTCCTCCACACCCCTGCACCCTGAAGTGTTTCTCCGCCTGCTCCAAACTACCACGCTGTTACTGGTCTATGGTCTCTCTAAACTGCTCCACGCCACACACCAAAACCGAATGCCTCACGGTCTCTTTCGTGGCCTCACATTTATGCTCTCAGAGTCCTAGACCATGGCCCTCTCCGCAGCATGCAGAAGGCTGTTACCAGCTGCCAAAGGTCATGCTCCACATGTGACATTTAACAGATGTGGACAAACTATAGCCCAACTAAAATCCTGTACTTGGGATTAAAACAAAAGCATTTTTTACATAACATTTAATGAAACCAAAACTCCCATTATAGATTGCTTGACTTTTTTTTGTCCCTTCCCTTTCCCCCTAGTCTGTATCTTCAATTTGTAGTCTAAATCTGACATTTTACCTTCCTAGTGTCCTGATTTCCCCATTCTAGTGTTCAAGCACTGAGCTATAACCCTTCGTTTTTATTTTGCTTTTATGGTTATAATTTTTTATTAAAATCAGATAAAAATATTTTTTAAAACCCCACTGTTCTAGTTTAATGTTAATTTTTATTGTTACATCTGGATTTGTTTTATATTGTCTAGAATGTTTCTGAAATCATTAACCAGTTTTAATAGCATTATTAAATAAGTTTAGACTTAGGTCATTTAGATATCTTTCATGATTCACTTATTAAATATGTTTATATAATTGAGTTTATCCCTCTCAGTCTATTAATCCCCTAAAGTCAGTTAGTCTTTTTAATGACGGTTTTGATTGACATTGTGCAAGCCTTTAATACCACTGTGACCCTGTAGCCTGTTTGAGCGTCAGACATTTTACTTCAGGGAATGTCTCTTGATGTGTTGACACTGCCACAGTTCTGCATTACTCCTTGGTTTGCTTTGTATTGCTGGTATGTCTGTACACACCACACACACCCCCCCACATACATATGTGTGTATACACGTATGTATATATATGTGCCTATGGACAAATTTTGTGTTTTCTGTTAGGCTTTCTGAAGTATTCGTGTTTGTTTTTTTCATAAGCTCTTTTACTTTCATGTCAAATCTTGTACCCGGCATAAATAATGTCAAGTATGGGAAGAATATAGTAAATAAGTAAATGCGTAAGTGGCATATTTATTATGCCACCCCTAAAACCCCACTCTTTATACGGTATTCTACATCCAGGCCAAAATGATTTCTACCTCATTAATTAAATACTATAATAAAAGACATTTTAGTATCAACACGTAACAGTCCCCTAATAATGTTACTTTTGATTTGTGCTGCCTTCTTTGGCTTATGACTTGGGCTCTTTGCCTTTTTTCAGTTGTTTTCTTGATAAAGTACTCCAAACTTTTAGTGGCTTGTAACAAGTGAGGCTCTGCAGGAAGGTTTTTCACTCATGTCATGTCAGCTGGGTTTATTCTTGAGGCCATAAGAAGCGCTGGCTGATTTGGTGGTTGTTCCTGGTCTTACTCATAAAGCTGGGGCTAGGTATTGATGTGCACAGGCGAGAGGTGCCTTCCTGTTCATCTGACTTCCTGTTTGGTTTCTGCAAGACTACTAAGCATTCTTTTCTTGCTTTTAAAACTTACTGATTCTTTGTGAATTTCACATCATGTATCCTAATCCACTCATCTTCTCAATCTCCATAGCTGCCCTCCACCCTTGTAACCCCTCCCCCGCAACAACAAAAACATCTTGCTGTGGAAGCTATGGTGTGTCACACAGTATACCTTTTCGCCCAAAAAGCTTTACTTACAGATGTTCATTTCAATTGGTCTCGTTTGAGGCCTTTGGCTTCTGCTATACCATCCATACTTGGTTTTTACCAGGACTCCTGCCGGATATCCTGTGTCTTGGAGATCCTGCAGCTTTGGATGCAGGACCAGCCCTTTCGCTTGCTTCATCAGTTCATAGATGAGGTAGATGTTGTGGTGGCCTACCTAACTCAAAGCCGTGTTCAGGGCCTGGGAGGTAGTTGAGTTGGTCAGCCTACCAGCTCTCCTGAATCTTGTACTATCATGGCCAGTTTTCCTCCTTTGCCCAGGTGAGGCAAGGGGCTAGTTCTCTTGTCTGTGCCAGGAGCTACGCTTTTCTCCCACGCCCACAAGGCCAGTGAGGGACAGAGCCAGCTCTTCTGTCTCACTAGTGCCCACACCACCTGGGCCAGCTCTACTATGCTACCCAGGTGAGATGTTGGGGGTATGGGTGGGGGTTAGAGTTTGGGGCTGCTCTACTGCCTGCCACAGGGGTGGGGCCATCCCTCTTCCTCTTTTGGCCAGCTCTCCTACACTGCCCGTTGGGCTGGCTCTGGGAAGCCAACACCAGCAAGCCCCACTTGGTAGTCCTGACCAGGAACATCCTCATGGCTTTTGGTGGTGACATGTGCCACAGAGATTGGCACAGACTCACACTGCTGCAGAGCCATAGTGCCACCTGCTCATACCAGGCCAGCCCCCCCACCCCCCGCCCACACATTGGGTGGGTCTCTGGATGTCTTGCTTACACTAGATGGAAGCTGGAGGGCCTCTCCTAGCATTCTTAACCCAAACTGTGCTTAGGCCTGGTGCAGTGCTTTGTTGTTCTGTTTTAAACATGATACTTAGGGTCATCTCAATAGCAGAGGTGGAAGCTATGCAAAGCTTCTTAAAGCACTTTTTTTCCTGGACTTAAATATACATTCTGTTGATCACAGCAAGGTACAAGTCTAACTCAGGTTCAAAGGGATTGGAGGGGAAAATACTCTGACAGAACAGTAATATTTTATGGCAAAAAAATGCAAGTATGATTACTTTGAAGTCATCAGTTAAAAGAACTAAATAAGTTTCTTTTGAAATTTTAATTTTACAATTTTTTTTGTTGTTGTTGCAGAGTATTAATGCTGAAGTTAGAAATTAGTGGGTGTTTTTAGACTATTGTTTTAAGAACTGTATCCTCTTTTGTGTGTTCTGCTGGAATATAATGCCTTTTAGGACAGGGAAAAAGAGATTTAATTTAAATGGTTAAATTTGTACACTGTGTTAAATATGTACATTCAACTAACTGAAAATTCATGCTGAGAACATTTTCATGTAAAATCTTTGACTTTAAACAAAGTTGGAATCTTAATATGTAATTTTTGGTTAACAAAATTTCTTCTCTTTTGCTGTAGATTAATTAGTTCTAGTGCTTCACAGTAGCATTCCTGTAACCTTGCATCCTGCTGCTGCTGCTGCTGCTGCTGCTTTGTCCTCCTCCTTCTCCTGTTCTTCCTCCTCCTGTTCCTCCTCCTCCTCTTATTTTTGTTTTTAAGTAAACCCGGAAATACATTTTTGCTTGAGTTTCTACATCTTAATGTCTAAAACCTGGTCTGTAAAATTCAGTCTGTGGTAGCTGGGTATGGTGGTTGCATGCTTACAGTTACAGCACTGAGAAGGATGAGGCAGGGGCATCTGTCTTTCCAGGGCTTATTCAGGAGCCACGTCTCTTTAAAAAAATTAAAATAAGTATGTGTAACTATGGAATGCAATAACGTGTGTGAAATGGCCTGTAAATCTTAAAAATGCTATTTATAAAAAACAGGTTTTAAACAAGGAAATGTATATTTTCATAGGTATAAATATGCCAAATAACGACAAGCTTCAGTTATTTATTGTTATTGCTTAGGTTAAGCAAAAGAGTCATTTTGAATTTTTTTTTTTAAATCCATAACAACTGGTAAAGGGGGTGATTTTTTTTTTTTTACAGAGATGTAAAAGAATATTACATATATGAATTATCTTTTCATTTTAAAATATTTACATTTGTTTATTTTTAGAAATATAAAGAAAAGGACAAACACAAACAAAAACACAAGAAGCAACCAGAACCGTCACCTGCCTTGGTTCCTTCTTTGACTGTTACTACAGAAAAAGTAAGATTAAAGCATCAAGTTTTGTTTTTTATAATAACCAATGAATGAAATGCTGTTTTTGACTTCTTAGGAGTCAATTCCAGTGCTCTGATAAGTTTTACCCACCTCCCAAGCCATGTGCCATGACATAGAACTGTCACTTTCTTAGTCCTTCACACTACTTTTTGTTTATTCTGAACTTGTCTGCAAGGACTACATAAGGGTAACAAGTGGTCGGCACCTTCTAAATTAATAAGTGGGTTAAAATCAGATTTCAGCTGCCTGTCACTGAGATCTGCCTTTATCACTTAGTCACTGAGCTTTAGGTTAATTTACCTCTCTGCAACTCTTCTTTTATTACCTGTAAAAACAGAAGTAATCATTGAAATTGATAAAGATAAAATATTTACAACAATACACATAGTATCTGGTTCATAGTGAATATTACTTAGGAAGTTAGGTATTACTCAGATTACTATATGATTAATGAAAACAAACAGAACAGAGGTGGGTAGGTATATTTGGTTGGGACAGAGTAGTACAGGCCCCGTTACAAAGGACTAGATAAGTCGGTGTGAAAACCTTGTCTCATAGATAGAATGAAAAGTGAGCTATTAGGTAGAACTGAAATTAAACATGGTGTGACTTTAGTTTTATAAAGTGTTTTGGTTTTATAAAGTTGTGAGAGTTGGTGGGAGGGGGAGGAGACACAGGAGAGACAGAGGAGAAGAGTTGAAACCAGCGAGAAGGTGGTACTAAACTTTGAGATAGTGCGAGGTGGTCACATTTTGAAGATACTCAAACATGAACCCTTTGCGACTCTCTTAGAGATAAGTTGGAGGCATCGCAAGAAGAAAGAACCTCACTTTTGCAGGTTCTGCCTTAGATAAGTAGCAGGAATGGAGTTTGTGTTGAATATACAGGAAATTTTGGATATATTGCTAGTTTATGTTGGCTATAAGAACATGTTACCACAATTCAGCAGTTTCAAATAAAATAAAAATTTATCTTTTCCCTGGTTTGTATGCAAGAATGTCTGATGCACTCTGCTGGTCCATTCATCACAGTAAGGTGAAGATCAAGGTGTGGGATAGCTTGGGTTCTTACTGGAAAGAATCTTCATTCAAGTTCTTCATGGGCTTAGTTCCTTGTGGTTGTAGGATTGAGACTTATTTCTGTGCCAGCCACTCCCAACCCCCCACCCCCCCTCCTACCCCTCACCCCCGCCCCCGCACACTTGTCCTCAGCCTCCCTCCAGAGCCAGCCATAGGGTGACTAGTCTCTGTAAGAGGTTCTCTTCCGGTTAGTCCTTCACCCTAGAGCCAGCGACAGGGTGACTAGTCTCTAACTTTTCTCTGCAGTGTGTCTTCTTTTTTTAATTGATTTGCAGTTTACTGTGGATTCTGAAATTTTCTACTTTTCATGATAGAACAGGATATTGCCAAGGAAGGCGAAATAAAAACACTTTTGCTTTTGATCTTTGGAGTTGTCAGTGTCTTTCTAAAAAGCTCCTAGGTGCTTGTAAACATCAGTTCATTTCTTTTTTTAAATTTGTGACAAATAGAGCCTGACAGTTCTTAAAAAGTAATCTTAATTAGATTCATTACTATTTATAATTATTGGGAGGCATAGTTTTGTTTTGTTTTGTTGTTTTTTTGAGACAGGGTTTCTCTGTGGAGCCCTGGCTGTCCTGAACTTTTGTAGACCAGGCTGACCTCAAACACACTGCCTGCCTCCTGAGTGCTGGGATTAAAGGGGTACACCACTACTGCCTGGCTAACGCAGTAGATCTTCCTGACCATCATTGTAAATAATCTCATAACTTTTAAGAGTGTGTGTGCACGGGGTCTCCACACCTCAAAAGAGTATCTGTCATTACTGAGAATTTTTTGTTTCTCCCTCCCCCCTTGTAGTATAGGGGAGGATATAAAGAATACCCTGTTCTTCCTCTCCCTTTCCCCGGTTCCTTCTTTCTTTCTTTGTATTTCTGGAGTTAAAATACTAGGCCTTCCTTATTCCTCCTAGACAAGTTCCCACTGAGGGCATCTCACCTATAAAACTTTTTTTTAATTAAACTTTTATTTTTTGTATTAATTACAGTTTATTTATTTTTGTATCCCAGCTATAGCCCCCTTCCCTCATCCCCTCCCAGTCTCACCCTCCGTTCCTCATCTTCTCCTATGCCCCTGAAGCTTTTTGAATGTAGAGCAAAGCTAGTTTTGTAAAGTGAATTGTATTCTTATGTATATTTTTACATTTTAAAATTTTTAAAAATTGGTATTTTAAGAAATCTTAAGTTTTGTTATCATGAAGTATAATTAAAAATTTATCTACAGTGTTTCTTATTAAAGGTCACTCTTTTTGTTCCTTTCTCTGTATCATTCACTGAGATGATTATTTGAAAATTTAAGGTATTCTTTTCTCTTTTTTTAAGAAAGATTTATTTATTTATTATATATAGTGTTCTGTCTGTGTGTACCCTTGTGTGCCAGAAGAGGGCACCAGATCTCAGTTTGTGAGCTACCACATGGTTGCTGGGACTTGAACTCAGGACCTCTGGAAGAGCAGCCAGTGCTTGTAACCTCTGAGTCATCTCTCCAGCCCAAGGTTTTCTTTTAAAGTGATCTTATCTTGGAGGAAATATAGTCTTGTGACAAAGTTCATTATATCAGATACATTGGGCTTTGTTACTTTTTATTTACTATGATCATTATATAACAAATTGCACATAGTTAAAGTAAAACAGTATTCAGATTAAAAAGGTGATGATGATGAGGAGGAGGACACAGCTTCTCAGTGTGATGGCCTGCCGGACTGGAGCTCACATCCTGAATGTTGGGATTAAAGGAATGCACTACCATGCAAACAAAGCTATGTTTTTGATAAATTTTTCATACTCATGTATTAAAAAAATTGCCAGACAGTTCTAGGCAAATTTTTTTTGTTGTTGTTATATATTTTGTCTTAGTGTTTCTAATTCTGCAACAAAACACCACAACTAAAATTCAAATTTGGGAGGAAAAGGTTTATTCTGCTTATGCTTCTACATCACTGTTCACTATCAAAGGACATCAGGACAGGAACTGAAACGGGGAAGGGACCTAGAGTCAGGAGCTGATGTAGCAGCCAGGAGGGATGCTGTTTCCTGGCTTGCTTCACATGGCTTGTTGATCCTTCTTTTTCTCATGGAGGATTCCCTCCACTGAGGCTCCTCCGTCTCTGCTGAGTCTAATTTATGTCAAGTTGACACACAAAGCCGCTCCATCTTCTACTCTCATCTTCCGTGTCTCCCTACTCCCGCCTTGCTCAGGTAACTACAGAGCTGCTTTTTATAACTTCAGATTAGTTTGGGTACTTTAGAAAATTTAAAAAGGAGAAACATATAGTATGACACTTTTAAAATTTTACTCAGCATAAGGTTTGAACCATGCTTTGTGTTTTTGTAGTTGAATCATTTTTTTAGTTGTTTGCTTTCTTGTTGTACGGATATAACAGAGCTTGCTTACTGATTCAGTAGTTGTTGAATGTCTACTTGTTTCTGGCTGTGGGTTGTTACAAATAAAACTGTTATGGACATATTATAAACCTTACATAGGTATGTGCTTTGATTTCTCTGTACATTTCAAGGAATAGGAAATTGAATGCTTTGTTGTGTATGATTCTCTATGGTAGGTGTCTATCTTAAGTTTTTTATCACTCACAAACTGTTTGAAAAGTGTTTTGAGCCATTCTCAGGGTTTGAGAATTCTTTCTTTGTTTTGTTTTCTTTTCTCGAGACAAGGTTTTTCTTCATATCCTTGGCTGCCCTGGAACTCCCTCTGTAGACCAGGTTGGCCTTGCACTCACAGAGATCTGTCTGCTTCTGTCTCCCAAGACATGTGTTCTTTGAGAATTCTTAATTTTATGGTTTCTGCACTATGGTAGCAGTTATGATCAGTATTACTAATTTTAGCTTTTCTAGCGAGTGTATAGTGGTATGGACTTCAGTTTTTTCTTTTTTTTGACTATTAGTTTAGCCCAGTGTGGCCTTGTACTGAGGATGACCTTAAACTCCTGATGTTTCTGCCTCTACCTTCAGAGAGGTGGGTTTGCAGCTATGTTCTAACGCATCTGCTTTATGGTTAGTCAGGCCGTCCACCAACTGAGTGACATTCTGGTCTCTAACTTATATTTATAAAGGCCTGCTTAATATTTGCCAGTTGGTTTTGATGGTGAAATACCTACTCAGATCTTTTTCATTGGTTTGTTTTCATGTTAGGTTTTGTGAGACTTTTCATTCTGGTTGTAAGTCCTTTGTCAGAATCCTCATATATCTATCAAATTAGAAATTTATTCCTCTTTCTAGTTTTATTTTAATCGTGAATGAGCATTGATTTTTTTTTTCTCAAATGGCAATTGTTTTTCTTTTTTTTTTTTTCTTGTCTCCTTTCTCCTTTTCTTTCTTTCTTTTTCTTTCTTTTTTTACTTCCCCTGAAACAGGGTTTCTCTGTGTAGACCAGGTTGGCCTCGAACTCACTGAAATCCACTTGCCTCTGCCACCCAAGTGCTGGAATTAAAGATATGCGTTACCACAGCTTGGCTGCCAGTGGTTTTTCTTAAGCTTATTTCTGTGATGGATTATATGAGTTGATCTTCTTTTAATGAATGTTTTACTCTTCTCTTGCTTGGTTTCTCTTATCCAGCTACAAAGTTAGTTTTGTTTTAGCCTGTCCCCTAGTACTGACACTAGGGATCATCCCCTTCAGGTCAGGCCTCAGGACAGACCAATAGATAATGGACTCCACAGTGTATTTGTGAGGTTTAGTGGGTTACAGTTTGGTAATTGTTTGTTTTAGGCATTTTTATTTTTTGGTTTTTAGTTTTTGAGAAAACTTAGGAAACCTGGGTAGATAGAGGGAGAGAAACTGGAATGACTTGTTGGAGGGGAAGATATGATCAGAATATATTTAAATTTAAAAATTATTTTACAAAAAATTACTTGGTTTGCTTATATAGTTCTATCATCTGTCTGTCCATTTCATCCATCTCTCTCTCATATCTGTCTGTCTTATTGTAATCAAATGCAATCTAATATAGAGTTTCAAGATTTTCTGTATAACAGCCCTTAAAGTCAGTTTGTAGATCAGACTGCCTTTGAACTCACAGAGATCCGCCTTCCCCTGCATCCTGAGTACTGCTGTACCACCATGCTGGCTCATCTTATTTTATGTATACGATTGCCTTGCCTGCATGCATAGCTGTATACCACATACTTGAGGAAAGAAAAGCATTAGGTCCTGTGGAACTGGAGGATCTAATATCTGTATCCATGAGAAGAAATTGACTGTAGTTACCAAGATTGGTCGGACTTCATTGTTTTCCTGCTCCAGCTCATTTTCCTGCTGTCAGTTGGACCTCTCCCATGGCTGGCAGGAATTCCAGCCCTATTTTCTTTCCTGCTCATCAATTGGCTGTAAGCTACTTTATTGGCATACCGGGGGACAATTGGGGAGCAGTGTTTACACAAACATTGAGACTTGAGATTCTCAAAACAAGGATTGCAACCAGATTTGGGATGAGGGTATACAGAAATCAGCATTTGAATTATAGAATAGCCTTAGGCCTACATTAACTTGTGTGTACTATTTCTCTTAATGCTCATGGCATTTAAATTGTTGAGGTCTGTGATGGTTGGTGTTGATAGCATAGAATCATTGGGAAAGGGAGCTATACAGGATCACTTCGGCTGCATTGGCTTGACGGGGAGAAAGTCCAGCCCAGAGAAAGGGTGGCCCCAGTTCATATGCTGATCGATCCCTAGATTGAATGAGTAGGATAGGAAGAGGGCTGAATGCGGGTGATGCCTATCTCCTGATACTGGATGTGATGTGTGACTTTGAACTGTGAGCTAAACCTTTCTCCTTTGTTTTTATTAGAATATTTTATAACAGCAACAAAAAGAGAACCTATAGCCTCTCTTTAATTCTTTTTTTTTTTTTTTTTTTTTTTTTTTGGTTGTTGTTGTTTTGTTTTGTTTTGTTTTGTCTTGTTTTTTAAGCTATCTTTTCTATTGGCTTCTAGATTAAAGCTATTTTGGGACCAAGAAGGCATTCTATAATTCCTAGTGTCAGCTAGGTGGTTGTGGTGCACACCCTAAATCTCAGCACTTGGGAGGCAGAGGCAGGTGAATCTCTGTGTTCTAGTTCTAGGCTAGCCTGATCTACAAAGCAAGGTTTGAGACAGCCAGGGTCACACAGAGAAACCTTGTCTTGAAAAAGAGAAAAGGGAAAGGGGGAAAAAATAATAAATTTCCATATAATTCCTAGTGTCTATATTTGGTTAAGGTATGTTTTGTGACTCAGAATATGTACTGTGTTGGTAAATGTTATATGTGAGTTTGGAACAATACATAATTTCCTGCTGAATCAAGTCTGTGAATATCAATTTCCAGTTGACTAATGGTGGTTGTCAGTCCACTTATGTTCTTTCCTGATTTTCTGTTTGCTGGAGGTCTTAGGGTTTCTGTTGCTGCTGTGAAACACCTTGACCAAAAAGCAAGTCAGGGGAAGAATGAGGGTTTATTTGGCTTACTTAAAGAAAGTCAGGACAGAAGCTCAGGCAGGGCAGGAACCTGGTGGCAGGAGCTGATACAGAGGCCGTGGAGTGGTCCTTCTGGCTTGCTCAACATGGCTTGCAGAGCCTGCTTTGTTACAGAACTCAGGACCACTAGCACAGGCATGGCCCTACCCAATACAGCGGACCTGTATCTTTCTGATAAAACAATGCTATAACAGTAGATGCTGAATTGTTGGTCACATACTTAAGTATTGATTGCTTTATTATTATGTAATGCCCTACTCTTAATTCTTTTTTTTTTTTTCTCTGAACTCTGTTCTCTTCATTTTTAATGTTAACTACTGCTTTATTTGGGACTAGTGTTGACATATCTTCATCTATTTCCTTCAAGTTGTTTGTCTTTATTTAAATTAATGTCTTAGTTACTGTTCTATTATGAAAAATACAGTGACAAAAGCAACTCAGGAAAAGTTTATTGGCTTATAGTTCCAGGGTACAGTCCATCTTTAGCAGAGAAATTATGGTGATAGGTTGGGGCAGAAGCTTGACACATTGCCTCTGCAGTAAGGAAGCAGAGGAAAATGAATGTTTGTGCTAGGCTCTTCCCCTTTCATACAGCACAAAAACTGTCGCTGCCTACATCAATGTCATCTTTCTCCCCCAAGATTAATTCTTTCATTCCACCATGTGAAGGAAACGCCCAGGTGATTCTAGATCTCAATCTGACAGTTGGGATCAACCATTGAAAGTAGGTTCCTTGTAGGCCACACATATGACTGATTTCTGAATTTTACTGTATGCTGACAATCTTTCTGTGATTAGACCATGTTTAGGGCACTTGATCTGTATAGTTAGGTTAGTAGGGTTCATAATTATTGTTTTTTAGTTGTTGATTTTGTTTTTTTTTCGTCTCTCCATCTTTACAGCCTTTTGTGATTTTGTGTATTCTGTCCCTCTGACTCCTCTCTTTTCCTTTATTTATTTACTTATTCATTCATTTTATTTATTTATTTTTTGGTGAGAAGGGAGCCAATGTTAGACAGGACCTGCTATGTGGCTCCAGGTTGCCTCCAACTCTATCCTTTTCCATCAACTTCCAGAATGCTAGATTACAGATGTGGGTTGCCATGCCTCTTTTTAAGCACATCAAACACACATTTTAATTATTGAGCCATTAATTTGATATTCTTGTTGCATCTGACTCTGTTTTTTATCTTAAAGGTTTTTCTGCATTTTAGTATTTTGCACTTTTTGCTAAAGCAGACATACTGTGTTCCAGTAAAAAGAATGGATATACATAGATAGGCCCAGTAATACACTGGTGTGAGGTATGGACAGTGAAAGCGTTCTATATTTGTAGAAATCTTAGCCCTTAAGTCCTTCTGAATTGTAAATTTCATAAATGTTTCTCAGTTGTACTGACAGAGGATCTGTCTCCCCACCCCAACACTGGTAAAATCCTAGCACGTAAGGCTATGGCTAGCTGACTTTCTCCTAACATAGGACTTGGCAAGAACAATGTTTTGGAATGGGTTTGGGCTCGAGGCTAAGCTTGAAAATGTGACTTATTTCCAGGCTTCACATGGTGGAAGGAAAGAAGTAACTGACAAAACTTTTCTCCGACCTCTGTATATCCATGTGTCCTGTAGCACATCTCCTCCTCCTGTGAATCAACGGCATTAAACAAAACAACCAGAACAGCTTATGCTAACTATTCTCATGTGGTTCCTTTTTGTGAAACACTGGGGGACCTTTCTCCTAAATTCCCTGTGAGGGCCTGCTAGAATGCGTAGAGATAAAGTTCACAAATGTGAGTGTCCTTTTCTGTAATTTTTCCCTTAGCCTTGGACACACCTTATAGAATTGCGTCCTTCCACATTTCCCCAGTTCTGGTTGAGGTTGCTTGACACTGTACAGCTTTCTGTTGAGGTAGGCTGTGTGTCTCTGTTGGATTTGCTTCCCTCCTATGTTTGTGACTTCACTTTTCTGATGACAGAAGAGGTAGTGATTTTTCAGTTTGCTTTTCACATATTTTAGGATAAAGTTAAAGATGTACAGCTCCTTCTGTTGGACTACAAAACTAGGAATCCTATAATAGATACATAACGTTACTTTTAAATATTTTCTTCTCTCTCTCTCTCTCTCTCTCTCTCTGGAGCTAGGGTTCCTCTGTGTAGCCTTGGCTATCCTGGATTCCCTTTGCATGCCAGGCTGGGCTGGAACTCACAGAGATCCACCTGCCTGTGCTTCCTTAGTGCCGAGATTAAAGGTGTGCGTCAGTTATTGTTGAAGGATAGGTGTGAATAGCTGTTTACCTTCCCAATTCTATTTGTGTGTTTGCTGGCGTGGGGGGTTGAGTGGCTGCATATGCATGTTAATGTCGGGACCACAGGTAGACATCAGATGTCTTCCTTTATTGCTCTGCTCTTAATTTTGAGTCAGCTCTCTCACCTTGGAGCTAACTAATGCAGCCAGCCTCGCTGGCAGTGAGCTCAGGTTTGAAGGAACCATAAGGAGGTACGACATAATTTCAGGAATCTAGACTCTTGTCCGTGACTCCAGGAGACTCGGGCTGAACACATGTAGGCATATAGACCAGCACATAGGCTGTACACAAGTAGGCAGACGCCAGCCTCCCAGAAACACAGATAGGCTGCTGAAGGCCGTATATATGTAATATATTTATATTTAAAATACAATATTGTAATGGGAGTTGTAGTTTCGTTGTATGTTATGTAAAAATGCCTTTGTTTTAATCCCAAGTGTGGGATTTTAGTTGGGCTGTAGTTTGTCTACACCTGTGAATTGTGGGGTGTGATCTTTGCCAGCTGGTAATGGCCTTCCATGTGCTGTGGAGAGGGCTGTGGTCTAGGACTCTGAGGACTGAGAAAGAGATAGTGTAGTATTTAGTGTGTTGTTCTGTGTTGGCGTGTGGCATGGAACAGTTTGTGGAGACCAGAGCAGAGAGACAGAGAGAAAGGCTTTGGGGCACAGTGGCATGGAGGAGGCTGCTAGCTGAGTCTACAGTTGACGGAGATTGGTACAGAGCCCTAAAAGAAGCCCTTTGACCCTAACTAGCTGGGAGAAGTAAAGGGGTCTGCGCCCTTTCTCCTCATTAACCTCTCTTTTACCTAGGGTTGGGGGTGGAAGGAAAAGGCTTTAAGGAACCCCAATGAGAGTTTAAAAGCAAGTGTCAACACTAGCTAGCTGTATGTCACTTTGGTGGTGTGCCCAAAAGGGGGGGGACCATTATAAGGAAGAACGTTATTTTTTAGATCATAGTATGAGTCTTTGGTCTATAGTTGCTTGTTCTCATTACTTTTGGCCTGCATGTGGTAGAGGCTGTCCATTCATTTCCAAGTGAAAAGGGGCCGCAGTCCTAGTGTCCACTTTTAAAGGCAAATTCCTGCTACTTAACTTCCTTCTTACTGGCCTTTACTTACCTTCTGTAGGTTCCACTACCTTGAACAAATACAGCACAGGCCTCAACCAGGCCTTAACATAGGCCCTTGGGAGACACTCCAGCCCCAAACTCAAACTCTAGCAAGCACCAAACAAGTACCTTACATTTTGTGTTTTTTAAAGTACATGGAAAGCAGGTATTTTCTATCTGAAGATCATTATCAGAAGTTGGCTCTCTACTACTGAGAGAGGGATTCTCAGGCTTACTTACTGAGTCCCGTTTCTCTCCCCTTTAAACTCGTTCCCCCTTGACTTTGAGTTCTCACATGAGAAGCCTGCACTAGCATATTGAGTGCCTCAGCAGCACATTACTGAACAAGCACTCTTTTGCTATACCTTTAAAATAGGAAGTTTAGGTCAAGGTCCTTTCATTCAGTGAAACCTGTGTACTCTTGTGGGTAAGGGTAGTTCATTATGAATAATAAATTTAAAAGTAAGGTCATCGGGTAAGGTTTTTCTCCCCTAAATCTGAAACTTCTGGAAAACGTATTCAATTACCTTATTCAGTGAGGTTTTTCTTTTTTGTTAACGAATTTTGTTTATTTACTCATTGCTCTCCAATTACTCCCCCCTCCACACCCTCTCCCCTAGACTTAGACTTTAGAGTAAAAACAAGGGCACTCTGTTAAATACGTGGGAAAATGGACTAACCCTCGATTTAGAAGTGAAGAACACCACTATATTTTCTTAGATGACCTTTCAACTTCACTGGGTCATACAAGGATGACGTGGGGCGTGAGGAACCTCGTGCTCAACCTAAGTATTTAGAAAAGTTTCATGCTTTTAAAGTAAGCCAGGAACTTTCAACAGCTTAAGGTGATTGGTTTGTTAAAAGGGTTTGCTTGCTTTTTTGTTTGTTGTCTGCCAAACTTTGAAGCCGTTCTTCTTTGATCTTTTTTGTGGATTATAGTAGGTTTAGAACACTGATTGTTTCATTTTTATGAGATATACTGGACTTATTGTTGAAAATGTGTTATTGGCAGAGATGGTAAAGTTTGAAGACGATAGCAGAAATGTGGCAGTAAAGTTGACTTAAAAAAAACAACAACACAAAAAACGTTTCTCCTAATCCTTTGAAATCACTTTGCAATTTGATATTTGTTACTTTTTAATTTCAAATTTATTGTCATACTAAGTGTTACATTGAGAAATTAATATTTGCATATCTTCAGCTTTTTCATTTTCACATTAAATTTGATATTAGATGCATTTATTTTTTATTAAAAAATTGTTGTGTTCAACATAGTCAGTGAATTTAAATCCCTCAGATACTTGTGAATGTAATTTTGACATAAAATTCTTGCTCCCAAGGGATGCTATGAAGCATGCTAATTAATTAGCATATGCCTGGTTTAATATATATCCATACTCACTTAACTTGCCAGACCTTGTATTTGAGATGATTACTAAAGCCATAAAGTAGTTGTTAAGTAAACCTTGTTTTATTTTTTTCTAGTCATTTGTATACCATTACTTTCCTTCAGTTTGCACAGGAAGATTTGTGTTTCAAAGACTGAAACTTTGTTTTTTGACTGAGAGCTTTCTTTGGCTGGGCTCTTGAAGTACTCTTCCTACATATAGGAGGAAGCCTTGTGGCCTAGTGAGTGGAGTCCTCTGCTGAATTGAAAATACACTCTTGTCCTCACAAACCGTTGACTTGAGTTTGAAAACTCCTATTTCTATTATGTTCTCGTGCTCGCTACAGCTGCACATAAACTAAAATTGGAACAGTATAGGGAAGATGAACACGGCCCCCTTTGCAAGGATGACATGCAGCTTCCGGAAGTGTGCCATGTCTTTAGACCCAAGCTTGTTGAAGGCAATTAAAAAAAAATCTCCATTGAAAAAAAGAAAAAAAAATAGCATGTTCTTGGTGAAAATGATTGAGAATTGAATACCTTTGGTATTTTTCTCTGTTGTTTAAGGTATATTACTAAGGTCAACTGTTATTTCCTGCAGTCTGACCTTCAGTCATCTTATCAATTATAGATACTTATTTAAAAGTAGTGATAGGGCAGGGTATGTAAGAAGCCAGTGGAATAGTGTGCTTGCTCAGCACATGAAAGGCCCTGGGGATGATCCTGAAGGTAGTAAAACAACAGCAAAAAGGAGTCAAAATCAATTTTATCGTTTTTATGGTTTTTACATGATTTTCTTTGGTAGACTGCCTGACTTGTTTATAATGCAATGTTTGTAAGTTCAGTGCTTATACCGTTTTCTTTAGCCAAATATAATTAGTTCTTTTTTCTTTTTACTTCCTTTTTAAAATTTTAAATCTAAATGTTAGACTTACACAAGCACTAGCAACAACTCTATATCTGGATCATTGAAGCGCTTGGAAGATACTGCAGCACGATTTACAAATGCAAATTTCCAGGAAGTCTCTGCACACACCTCTAGTGGAAAAGAAGTTTCAGAGGCTAGAGGGTCAGAGGGCAAAGGGAAGAAATCTTCAGCTCACAGCTCAGGTCAAAGGGGAAGGAAGCCTGGTGGTGGAAGAAATCCAGGAACAACTGTGTCAGCATCTAGCCCCTTTCCACAAGGTATTACAATATTTTAGTTGATACTTTGTAATTTATTTTCTTATGTAATTAATGATTATTCTAGATTATATAATTAGTTGATAGTGTAGGATTATTTCCAAAAGTACTGTTATGTTTTTAAGTGTTTCTGGAACTTTTTGTTCTCTTTCTATTTAATGATTTGTGTGTTTAAATATAAGTTTAATGTTTAAATAGATGTAGAAAAAAAGATTAAGATTAGGGAGAAAAACATGTAGTTTTTCTTTCAAGAATAGGAAATTTTTCTTTATTCTTTTTTGTTTGTTTATTTTTGTTTTCATATGCAGTGGTGTTTTTCTTCCATGTATGTCTGTGTAAGACCTCCAGGAACTGGAGCTACAGGCAGTTGTAAGTTGTCATGTAGGTTGTGGGAATTGAACCTGGGTTCTCTGGAAGAGCAGCCAGTGCTCTTCACTGCTGAGCCATCCTTCCAGCCCAGGAACCTTTTCTCTAGGTTGTTTTTACTTTCCAAATAACATTTTATATTTTAGTCGGTAAATAAGAACTAAGCAAGTTTTATGGACTCTTGTTAGGTTTTAAATAGTGATGCATTCTAAGCAGTGCACTTATTACAAAGCTTGAAGTTAAAAGTAGACTTTTACTGAACTGCGCTGTGTTCTGTGCTCAGGCTGCTGTACTAACAGAATGCCTGTATATTTGAATTTTACATAAATAGTGAATTTAGTGTCTTTCCCAAATACTGTTTGGTGTTAGACTGAAATCAACTGGGCTTGTGGAGTTTTACGGCAGCCCTGTTTATGGGCAGTAGAAGCCCTGCTAAACATTAGAGTGTGCACATATGACGCTTTTTGTAAGTTTAAATATGAACACACATCTTGAAAAACAGAAATGTTAAAATTTGGGAACAAAAATTATAGTTTGTTCACTTATGTCCATTGTTTCTCTACAAGTGAATGAAACCTGTGTTGAAGCATTTGTTAAACTTAAATCCAGAATCTTGCAATAATATGGAAATCACAGATTGCTAATCTTTTGTTCTTTTACTTAAAAAAAAATCTACAGAGTAAATTTCAGGACAGCCAAGGCTACATAGAGAAACCTTGTAAAAAAAAAAAAAAAGGCAAAAAAATATGCTTCCTACTAGTAGTAATTTGGAGCTGTGGTGTATGTATGTGCATATAGCTCTTTTAGAACAAATAATTAAGCAGGCATAGAAGAAAAAGTACCAAAGTCACTGTTAAAGTAGAAATTACAGTTATTCTTATCCCCTTTTGAAAATTAATCAAACCTTAACCTTAAATGTAACTTCATTCACATCTTGAATGAATGTTATATTAGCAGAGTTCAAACAATAAGACTGTTAAAATAGTTTATTCATTTATTTTTGAGATGTAGCCCAGACTGGCTTTAATGCCCTATGTGTCTTCTAAGTGCAGGGATTATAGTGTGGGTCACCAGGTCTGCTTTATATTCTTAAGTTTTTTATTTTTATGAAGTGCTAATCCATTTTGGAAAGGTAGCTCTTATACTTTTGGAACTTAGTAGTATTGAAGAATCTTTTCAGTTTCTCTTGAGATAGTAGGAAATTGTTACAGTTATATAAGATAGTCATGCTTTTTATTAACTGTATCCTATACATTTTAGATAATTTTAAATTATCAATATTTAAAAGTATTTTAAAAATATTTAAAAAATGTTTTTATTTTATTTATTGCAATTTATTCACTTTGTATCCTGGCTGTGGCCCCCTCCCTCATCTCCCAATCCTCCTGTATTTGCTATTTTTTAATATTAGATTTATAGTGTGTGTGTGTGTGTGTGTGTATGTATGTATGTATGCTCGTGTTAATGGGGGATTAAGACCAGTTTCTTCAATGTACGCTGCAAGCACTTTATCACTTAGACCTATAGTTTAGTTTTGTGAAACAGATGTCAGAGCTGAATTTGTTTAGTTGCTTATTTCATTTGGCAAACATGAAGAGAGTTTTGTGAAATAATAGCGATGATGTATCAAATTGTTTACTCCTAGGGCAATTTTCTACCAGGCAAGTTAGAGGGTTGCTAAGTGTGTTTTGACTATAGTCATGAGAGAATAAGCAGTTGGAAAAGAGGCAAAAAGCTACCTCTATGAGTTTTCATTCTGGCTTTTAGTTTCATTTAATTCATGTGCATGAGTGTTTGTGTGCCATGTGCATGCCTGAAGAGGTCTGAAGAAGGGCATTAGGTCTCCTGGAGCTGGAGTTACGGATGTTGTAAGCCACTGTGTGGGTGTTGGGAGCCAAACTTGGGTCCTCTGCAAGAGGAACAAGTGCTGTTAACCACTGAGCCATCTCTCCACATGATACTTCATTTTTAAAATCAGTAAGATGATATTCGTGGCTGGTTTTTCATTATGAAGCTTCATGGAAATTGGACTAGAAGAATGTAAGGTATTAAGTTAGGATATGTAATCGATTTGGGGGGTAGATTTAGCCGAATAATTTGATCACGGATAAGGCCTTATTGTTAGAACTTATAACCTAAGAAGTGTGTTGTGATCCTTACTGTACTTTGGAACATTTCTTTAGTGCTTAAAAACGACAGTTCCCTGGAGAGCGCATTGTAGTTTTGTGAGATGTTCTTGTCTGTCTGTTAAGTCTTTGCTGTAGCACCTCTAACAGTTGGTTGGGAGAGAACAGAGAAACTAAGATTAGCTAAGGTTTAGCTGGTGTCTTAGGAATACAGTACAATTCAAGTTTTAAAGATAATTTTAGAGATAAAGTTTATCAATAGTAACCTCATATTTATTACATAGTAATGACCTAAGTTTTATAATTTACTTTTAAAAACCTTTTTGTAATTTGCTATTGATTAGAGGAACATTGTGTCTAATTTTTATTCCTCCATCTTGGGTTTTTTGTTTGTTTTGCTCCAGGCAGTTTTACTGGAACTCCAGGCAGTGTCAAATCATCTTCTGGAAGTTCAGTGCAGTCCCCCCAGGACTTCTTAAGCTTCACAGACTCAGATCTGCGCAATGACAGTTACACTCACTGCCAGCAGTCATCAACCAAAGATGCACATAAAGGAGAGAGTGCAAGCCAGGAAGGGGGAGGGAATGGTTTTACTTCTGTAGTCGGTCACCCTGTGACCTCAACTGTTACTTCACAGCCTAAAAGCTTTGAAAATTCACCTGGAGAGTTGGGTAGTTCCAACCTCCCTACAGCAGGATACAAGCGGGCTCAGACTTCTGCTATAGAAGAAGAACCTGTAAAGGAAAAGAAACGAAAAGGAAATAAACAAAGCAAACATGGGCCTGGCCGACCCAAAGGAAACAAAAATCAAGAGAATGTTTCTCACCTCTCAGTTTCTTCTGCTTCTCCAACATCATCTGTAGCATCAGCTGCAGGAAGTGTAACAAGCTCTAGTCTTCAGAAATCTCCCACGTTGCTCAGGAATGGAAGTTTGCAGAGTCTTAGTGTTGGCTCGTCTCCGGTTGGTTCAGGTAGGGCTTTGTGCCTTGTTTCCCACATTTCCCTCCACTGCTCTTTTTTTCCCCATGAAGGTTGTGACCAGTTGTTATGAGTATGCTTTGAATTACTAAGTTATATTTAATTAACAGGACATTTATTAATTTTAATTTTTAAAATTTATATTGATTTTGAAGATAATGGCCTAGGCTGGCCAACATCACTCTATAATCAAGGCTGGCCTCAAACTCTTGATCCTTTTGGGAGTAAAACCATCAACAACAACAAAAAAAAGAGGTGTATAGTGACTCTTTTCCTAAAATCATATATATATATATATATATATATATATACACACATATAATTAAATAACCCAGACTGTTCTGGATCACTCTGTAACTCATGCTGGCTTCAGGCTCTTGATCCTTCTGGATTAGCCTTCCAAGTGCTGGAATTGCAGTTGTCTGTTATCATGCCTGGCCATTTTTTTTCTGTAGCAGATGGCATGTATGGAGGTCAGGAGACTACTTGGGGCAGGTGGCTCTCTCCTTCCTTCCACTCTGTGGGAATCAGGTTATCAGGCCTGGTGGCAAGGGCTTTCACCTTCTGAGTCATATCACTGACCCTAAGATTTTTTATTTCCTAATGAAAAACGTTAAAAGCATTCTACAATCCTAGAGAAATCATTTGGTGTTTAAATATTTGCCATTAATTTTCTGTTATTTGGTTAAATGTGGATTAAACAGCTCACTAGTCATCTGCTATTTTTTTTTCCCAGTTATGTTTTTGTTCCACCTGTATATTATGTGTAACATGAAATCAGGACTCACATTTAAGATGTGAACATTTCTGTACTTATTTTGGTGTCTTATATTTAAAGCTGTTTTGCTAATCTTCATTTTTAGCTTTTACTTTCTCAGCAATGTTACATAACTGAATCTCTCTGCTTGGAACATTTCCTCCCCTCCCCACTACCCCCGAGATAGTGTTTGTCTGTGTAGCCTTAGCTGTCATGGACTCCCTTTGCAGACCAGGCTGGCTCTGGACTCAACAGCAGTTTGCCTGCCTCTGCCTCCCTGAGTTGTGGGACTGAAGGCGTGTATCACCACACCTGGCTTGGAACTTTCTCTTCCTTCCTTCCTTCCTTCCTTCCTTCCTTCCTTCCTTCCTTCCTTCCTTCCTTCCTTCCTCCCTCCCTCCCTCCCTCCCTCCCTCCCTCCCTCCCTCCCTCCCTCTCTCCCTCTCTCTCTCCCTCCCCCCTCCCCTCCTCTTCCCTCCCCTCGTTAAAGTGATAAATTTAGGATTTGTCATATGCATTTTATGTCAAGTGAGAATTGAAAAGGATTTAAAATTTGTTTTAAATGCATTTAGTGATTTTTACCTTTTTTTTTTTTTTAACCTGAAGTGAGAGTTGATTGAATGGATTTGAAAGTGCTTTTGTTTTTAATTTTTGAAATAGTGTCCCAGCCTTGTCTAGAAGTGGCTTATCGAGCACAGGCAGACCTGAAGCTGCTCCTCAATTTTTGGTGTTGAGATTACAGGTGTGATTCACCACACCTGTTTATCATTTTCATGACAGTGTAAATTAGCTTATTTGTGGTGCTTTTGTCACTGATGTGCTTCTGCATACCCTGTCATTTGTGCTACAGATTTTTAATTCTTAAAAAAAAATTGGAAGTGTGTATCTGTACTTCTGTTATGTAGTGCTAATGCCCTCAGAGACCCAGAGCATGTGTAGGAACCCCTGGAACTGGAGTTACAGACGGAGAACTGCTGTGGGTGCTGGGAATTATACTGGAGTCCTGCAGGATGTTACTAAGTAGCTCTGGCTGGCTTAGAACTTGCTATATAGATCAGACGGGCTCAGAACTCACAGACTTCTGCTTATCTCTGTCCTATGTACACTTGAATTAAAGGCATGCACCATCACACTGCCTCAGGTTTTTGTTTTTTAAGCTTTATATTTGTTTTCATTTATGTGTCTTTGTGATGACACACGGGTGCTCGTGAAGGTCAGAGAGGGCATTGGGTCTCCTAGATAAGGTTAACAAGGTGCTGTGAGCCATGTGTTGAGATTGTTGGGAGCTGAACCCAGGTCCTTTGGAAAAGCAGCAAATGCTCAGAACTCCCATGACATCTCTCCAGCACCAACCCGTAAAAGTTTGGTATCATTTGTCTGTTGAAAATGAGTTAAATGGCTTTCAATAAATCTTTGCTGTAAGTTTACTGCTCTTGTAGCTTTGGATTTTGTGTGGTTGAAATGAGATTGAGTTAAGATATACTGTTAGGGATAATAAGAGTTTTATTCGTTCATAAGAAGAGAAGGAAGAAATAAAGACAACTGAAAAACAAGTTTTATGTATATTATACACACACACGTATATTGGTTTTTTGAGACAGGGTTTCTCTGTGTAGCCTTGGCTGTTCTGGACTTACTTTGTAGACTAGGCTAGCTTTGAACTCACAGAGATCTGCCTGCCTCTGCCTCTGCCTCACAGAGTGCTGGGATTACAGGTGTGCGCCACTGCACCCAGCTTGTTCACTATATTTTTATATTGTATACTTTGTAAGTGCAAGATAAACAAATTCTTTGAATGGTTTGTGTATTAGCTTCAGTAAGCAGAAGTAACAGTGACCGTTCCGAGAAAGAAGCACACATGTTTTCATAAAATCATACATGAAAACACTAACTGTAAATGTTAAGTTTCATTTGGAGCATTGTTATTTATATCATTTAGCAGTAGTTTTATAAAGAACTAATGATGTTCATGTTCCAGTGCTGATAAAACTGGGGCTTGAGAGTAAATAAAATGCCCCAGATCATGCAGCCTAGAGCTGTTTGTTTCTCATAGATCACTTTGGTTCTGGTGCAGTTTGCAGACGAGCCCCACCTCAGTGGCTTGGTGTTTTGGGCGTGCTGGCTGGGGAAATGTTTGTGCTCAGTACTTGTCTTTTACAGGGTGCTGCCCAGAATTCCCAGCCCCTTCCCATTAGCTGCCAGCAGCACTACCCCCTTAATAAAAATGTCTCCAGACATTGTTAGATGTCCCCAGGAGGCCACAGTTGCCTCTGGTTGAAAACCAGTATTTGAGGAGGTGGGAAAAGTAAATTACAGTGGGAACAGAGTTCATTAAAAAGATTAAAAAGATTTGGCACATTTGAATAAATGTTTTTCTATTTATGTTTCCTTTGAGACCATAAGGGCCTAGCAATCAGCCTTACCCTTTTGCCACAGAAGGCAAATTTAAATTTTTTACTCATACAAAATTGGGTTAATACTATTTTTAGCAAAAGTTATAATAATTAACTGAGTACCTGGCTGAGAACATAAAGCTTAATTTTGTGTTTTGTGTTGATCCTCACTGAATCCTGTAATTTGGAAATAGAGCTGGAAAAAAAATTCTTATTTTTTTTTTATTTTTCAGAGAGTTTGTGGTGCATTAGTTGTAGTACAAAACTTAATTCATATTTCTTTTACTATTACATAAACATAATTTTCTAGAGGGAATTCCCATTAGAAGATTCTATAGTTTTTATTATTATTATTATTATTATTTATTTTATTTATATTGGTCTTCTGTCTTCATGTATGTCTGTGTGAGACTGTCAGATCTCCTGGAACTGGAGTTACAGACGGTTGTGAACTGGCATGTGGGTGCTGGGCTTTGAACCTGCGTCCTTTGGAACAGCAGTCAGTAACAGTGCTCTTAACCACTGAGTCACCTCTCCAACCCTGACACTGTAGTTTCAACTCAGTAAATTATGTAAAGTTTTAATGTGCAAACACATTTTAAGTTGTATTAAAATAGCTAAAATTATAAAATAAAACTGTTTTTACTTAAAGCTGAGATAATTCATTTTATACATTTCTAATAAAAGTTTCATAACTAGAAACAGTATTTTCTTACTGACAAACATGGGAATGAAGAGTGCTGTAGAAGCTTGGTAAATTGGCAAGGGCTGATGAGTACTTGCTATGTGTCACACGGTATTAAGCACTTAAGGGTTAAATATTATTACTAGGATAAGAAACTTAAGTTCTAAGTGCTGAAGCTGAATTCTTGATCTGAGAACAATTTTATTATAAAATTCAACAGGTATTGTAAATGTCAGTCAATCTTTCAACAGTGGAATTCATGAGAAAATTTAAACAAATGACAGCACCAATCTGATATAAAAAAAGTTAGTCTTTTCCATCAGGCTAAATTTTAAATTCAGAAGTCATTTACTTTCTATGAGTCATCCCCCTGCCCCTAACCAAGTAATGAAGTAGGAAGAGGCTAGGTATGGTGGCCCTTGCCCTGAATCCCAGAGTTGGGGAGACAGAGGCAGGTGCTTGATCTTCTGCGTGTTCAAGGGCAGCTTGGCCTACACCGGAAGTTCCTGTTCTGTCAGTCAAGGGGTGTAGAGTTGAGACTCTGCCTCGAAAATTGTTGTTTCTTTCCCTCCCCTTCTTCCGTTTTCTTTCCCTTTCTCCCTTTCTTTCTATCCTTTTTTTTTTTTTTTTTTAATAATAGGTTGATACATTAGTAATGATAGCATGATCTTTGCAGCACTGGTTAGACATGAACAAGTGCCGTTGCAGCTTGGTGAGATTATGCGTGTGTTTTTCATTTTTTGTCACTGTGTCTCTACTGCCAGCACAGTGCTTTGAACAGTACTTGACACATTGCCTTTTAAAAATGGAGTTAACACAGTAAGCACTGAGGGATATCTTGTGGGAATAGTATCCCGTGTAATTAATTGTACATGCCCTTTAAGTGCTTATGGTCAGGGTACAATACAAGACATTTCATTTGTAAAGTTTTGCATTAAGTTGGAAAAGACTAGGGAGAGATTAAGTTGTACTTTGGAATAAGAAGATCAACAATATTTGCAGAAAAGGGAGTAAATATATTTTTAAGGGATAAATTTAATAGAAAAAATAAGCTTCTGTTTGAGTCACAGTTGGAGATAATAGTGATTGTGTAGATCAGGAGCAGATGGAGTTCTTTCGGGTGAGGTTCAAGGTGAAGAAATATAGGACATTCTGGACTTAGTCTTTATAATTTATTATAATTTCAAAATTTCTTTAATGGAAAAGAAAAATGAGTTGCCTCATTTATCCTATAGTAACAGTACCGTCTTGTGTTTTGAGAGCACTGAAAGGTACTTATGAACACTGCAGGTACTCTTGTTTAATCCAGGCAAGATAATTGCTGTTGCTATTGCTGTTAGAATTATGTGCTGGGCCCCAGGCCTGGCTATGGCCAGGAGAGATAAGAGCCGGTGAGAGAGGAATCAGGCACCAGGGATTGGGGTGAGGTGGGGTTCACTTCCTGACTGACTAGCAGGCAGGCTGCTGCTTTATTTATACAGAACTTAGTAGGCAGAGATAGATACATGGTCCAAAACGTAGATCATATCATTTCTGTTCCCAGACACGTGTTTTAACTTCTGCTTGGTCATAAGTTTAGTAATTATTGGTAAACCATGACAGACTAGAATTATCTTCAATCATTTTCCCTCATCAGCCCCACAAACCAACTTTTAACAATATTGTACTTTCGAGGGCATGTTTTACCAAAGCACAACAGCCTGTTCTCAGGCTGGTAGTTACTGCAGTTTCAAGGGTACTATACAGAAAGTATAATAATATACTTTTATAATATATATTATATATAATTATATACATATAGTTATAATAATATAATCTCCACAGGACAGCCTAGGCAGATTGTCATGTCCCAAGTGGTGTATTATCAACTTTTAATAGTCAGAGTGCTAATTGTCATTAGACCAGGGAAAGTCTTAAGGCCAAAGTTGCTGCAGTTATGATCCAATTTCTGCCATAACATAATGTTTCTATTTTATGTATTTATAGAACTTATGTATATATCTAATCTTGGTATTTTTGTTTCTTGGTTATAGGACACCCTAGTAGTCCTGTCTGAGTTAACTTTTTCTAAGAAAGAGAGGTTTTTTTATCATTTATCCACACCATTCATTGTCCATCAGTATTATGAAGAGGGCTTTAACTTAATCTGCTGCCAACTTCTCCATCCTTTCAGATATTGTTTACCTTTTAAGTTTACCTTGTTCCGATTATCCTGTTCCTGGGTAAGTGCAGGAGCAAATGTGCCCAGAGTGCCTTTGAGTCAGAGCCCCATAAGGAGGTCTCTGGGATAGTTACTTACTTCACAGCCTCCAGGGCGTAAGGAAGATCTTCAAGTAGGGCCAGATGAGGATGTCTCCCTAAAAGAGGGAGGGGTGGTGTGGTCAGAGCATTCCTGGGGAGGCTTAGAGGCAGTTACTCATGGGAGAGGGCAAAACTAATTCATGAGAAAATTTCCAACTATCCAATATCCCAAGTTGTACAAATAATAAAAAACCACCAAGCATGTAACTCGTAGAGATCAAGGTCAGAAGAGGAGGGGACTGCACCACAGCAGATCACTGGGCTCAGCTTTGCTGGAGCTTTGTCAAGCCGCTGTGCTGTGCTGGATTTATGATTTTTAGCTATTCCCATTAGATTAGGCCTGTGCCAATTAAGTCTATTTGATTTTGTTTGTCTTAGCTGAGGCTCTCCTGGAAGTCAAGAGTCTTCTGTCTCATCAGCCTAAGTTTTAGGATGTGCCACCATGTCAGTCTTAAGATACTGATTCATTATTTCCTATAGATAAACTTTTACGTGTGAGCTTCTCTCTCAAATTTATTTTATGTGTGTCAGTGTTTTTGTCTGCATGTTTGTGGTGTGTGTGTGTGTGTGTGTGTGTGTGTGTGTATGTATACAAAATTGTGTGTATTTATACACACACACACACACATGCGTGTACCACATTTGTGCCTGTGTCTACAGAAGCCAGAAGAGGACAGTGGATCTCCTGGAATTGCAGTTATAGGCAGTTGTGAGCTGCCATTTCATTGCTTGGAACCGAACTCACATCTTCTCTGCAAGAACAGCGAGTGCTCCTAACCACTGAGCCTTCTTTCCAGCTCTGATACCTGATCTTTTGAAACACTGAATATTAGTACTTAGAATGATTGAGTCTTGTATTTTTCTTCTGTATTGCTACCACATTGTATATGAAGCCATGATTTACGGTGCTGGAGAGATGATCTTAGTGGGTCAGGTATTGACTTTGTGAACATGAGCAGAGTTGGGATACCTAGAATGCCAAGTAAAGCAGCATGTGATAGTGTGCATCTGTGATTCCAGTTCACCTTTAGCAAGGCAGGAGGAAGACCAGGAATTTGCATAAGTTCAAAGGCCAGGTAGCCTAGTGTACACAGCAGTGGACAGCTAGAGACCCCGTCTCCAGCAAGATGGAAGGTTATTCCCTAACCTTCACACATGTCCATGTGCCCAAACACACACAAACATTTGTGCACGCATGTGCGCGCACACACCCCTCCCTCCCACGTTAAAAAGAAAAAAGAGAGGTGAGATCACTTAGCAAGGAAAGTCGCTTGGCTTGTAGAGCTGATGAGCTGAGCTTGATCCTGGCACTGGTGTAAAGGTGGGTCTTGAAGAGACAGCCACAACATTGTCCTTCTACCTTCTGATATATGCATAGCATGGTGTACTCACACCTAAATGTAACAAGAAGTTGGTGGGTTAGCACTCTTTATTGTAGCATACTCTGTCCTTTCAAAACATACAGTTTCCTATTTTTAAAAATAGAAGCCTCAGAATCATGGATATAGTGGTGATATACCATTTGTAAAATAAGACACTCAGAAATCGATTTCAGTGCTGAAATTATGTATAAGACACTCGGGAATCTATTTCAGTGCTGAAATTATGTAGTGGCGACCCTACGAAAGAAGAGTGTGGAAAGACACGTTAGTGATAGGCAGAGAGGCACTTTCTTGAAATGAACAGACCACTCTGGAGCAAATAGGTTTTTTGTTTTGTTTTTATCCCTCTATTTCTAGTTTCTACCAAAATGAAAGATTGCCAGTGATCAAAGCTTTCTTTCTAAGTAATTCTTTATATTGTGCCTGTAAAAAAGCAATTTAAGGGAAAAAAGGAGCTTGTTTCAGCTTACAGTTCCAGGTTATAGACATAGCATTTGGGGGAATTTAAGCAGGAACTTTAGTCAGAGCAGAGAGAAATGAAAGCATTCTTGCCGTTTGTGCTTAGCTTAATTTCTCCAACTTACAAACAGTTCAGGGCTCCTCTCTTAGGGAATGGTGGTATGCAAAGACAGCTGGGTGTTTCAGTTAAGACAGTCCCCAGACATGCTCACAGGCTAAGCAAGTGTAGATAATCCATCACTGAGACTTTCTTTCCAGGTGATTCTAGTTGATGTTAATTAGGGTGGTCCTCGAAGAGCCATGTATTCTCCGATACTGTTAATGGACATTAATATGTAAGCACTTATGTCTGTTTCTTACTCTTTACACATAAACATTTGTATTCTTGGATTAGCCTATTTTATATATATATAATATAGTGTAGTTTTTCTGCCCCTTATGTGCTAAATACTAGCGTATACTTTTTGTTCTTTCAGGTCTGTTTTGTCTTCTCAAATGAACTTTGTCATGAATTTCCCATATTTTTCTGGCTTGTTTCTTTTCTCGTCCTTAAGTCTATAGCAGTTGCTTTGCTAATTTCCTTTTCCCCTTTTTCTACAGAAATTTCCATGCAGTATCGGCATGATGGAGCTTGTCCAACAACTAGTAAGTTGTCCAACTGGGTTAGTAACCTGGGCTTTCTGACTCTAAGCTCAGTGCCTTTTCTAATGTATTAATGTTTGCCACCTTTGAAGGGCTAAATTTTATTTTCCAAAATGCATTAGGATTTTATAGTGTAGATTGCTTTTCTCCTACAACACTGCCTTTGTATACTGCTTTGTTTAGGATTGGTGTTATAGTCAAATAATTGCCAATTTTAATTATTATTGGTCTTTTAGTATGGTATGCTCTTGGTGACCTGCTATTTTCAGTATTTGTATGCCATTAGCCTTACTGTAAATATCATTTTTCAGTATTTGTAATTAGCATTAGGTAGCTTTATGTTTGGACTTCTGTACGTGTTGAAGCTTAGGAAGTGCAAATAAATGTTTGATAGGGTTAGAAGATAGGAGATTTTGTTTTATAATAACTTTTGATTGTGGTGTAAGGCTGATTAATACATTCCGTGGAGACTCGCTTTTAGTGAGATACTTTGTAGATGACTAAAGAGACTATGTAGATAACTTTTTTACAAAAAGCAGTTTTCAAAAATACATGATTACACTAAAACATTATCTCAGTTTACTAGGCAATGTGTTAGTAAATGAAATACATTGTTTAGGGAGTTATACTACAGAAAAGTAAAAAGGCCTTTCAGTTTAATAATGCAAGCAGTATATCTGATTGACATACCGAGATTTTGTTAAACTGATTCAGTCATTGCCTGTGTATTTCTTTTGTGTGTTTGAGAATGATCTTAACCTTACATCCTGTTTTCCTTACTTAAAAGCTTTCTCAGAGTTGCTGAATGCAATACACAATGGTAAGTTTTATTAGAATCTTCTCTGGTGGTTCATTTATCACAAAAGTTGCCTTTTGTCAAGAAGCTCAGTTGAAAGTTAGGATTTATGGTCTAAGTAGATGAAGTCTAGTGCTTCTGAGAGGCAGTCAGGTGTTCAGCCCTTTAGGAAAAACTCTAGACCACCTGTGGAAGGGTGGTAGGTTAGTGTAGTCATCCGTCAGCTTGGCTTTTATTGTCTCTTCTATGTTTCTGAAAGTCTTATGTTTGCAAATAGTCTACTTTTGAGATCTTTCTTACTGATACAAATGCATTAGTAATTACTACATACAGCAGGAAAGGCAAATTCTATCATTCTTCACTTTACCAATGTCATTACAATGGAGGTCATTATTGCAGACTGGGCTAGGATTTTTTCAGTTCCCCATGAACTTTCTGTAATTCTTTTCCATTTATTCATTTGTGTGGGAGTGCACATGTGTATATTTTGGAGAACCCGATCTCTTCTACCACAAGTTCCCTGTATTGAATCAGGTTGTCCGGTGTGGTGGTGAGTGCTTTTACATGCTGAGCCATCTTGCTGGCCTTGAAAATGTCTCTTTCCAGTATGATGTCATCTTCATTGACTTTTTTGTTGTTGTTGTTGTTACTAAGCTCATTTACTTCAGACTGTGATTTCAAGCAATTTTCTGTTACAAGTTTTTTAATTTTTTGAGTTTTTGTTTGTGTTTAATTTGTAACAGACTGGCATTACATATAGGTTATAATGTCAAATGTTTACAGAAGATGGTAAATGAGACAGGTGACATAGTGAGCAGATATAAGTGAGCCTCATTGTTTTGAGGGTAAAGGTGGTTGACGTGGGAAACTCAGAAGTGTTGCTTACGAACAAATTCATTTATTCATAGCGTTTTGTTTTGTTGGTGCAGTGCTGGGGATTGAACTCAAGGCCTTGTGCATGGTAGAGAAGTGTTCTGCTGTGGAGTTTCACCAGCCTCTAAGTGTAACTTTCTCTTTCCTACGTGGCCTGTACTTGCAGAGATTTTAGATAATGAACCAGTGTAGACAATAGACACAGTAATAATAGAAAAAGGGGGCAAAGCTTTTCTTGAGAGTAAAATGCAAAACCTTTTACATTTTTTTTTTTATTTAAAGTATAAAAGCTGAAGAAGCTTACTAGCCCTTCCTTTTAATTTACATAGGTGTATTTATACATATTCCTTAATTTCTCGAATATTAGAGTTTGAAGCCTAGGAATGCTTGAGTAGACATCATAGAGAGATAGTAATGTCGATGAACTGTCACAAAGACCTTTCATGCCACTCTGCACTAAGGAAACACTTGGCTGCATTTGATGGGAAACTGTTTTGTTCCTCTGCAGGTAAATAAGTGTCATTAGACTAATATTCTTAATGTAGGTTTTAGCAGAGAGAGAATCTTTTCCCCCCAATTCCAGACAGGGTTTCTCTGTCTAACAAGAGCCCTTGCTGTCCTGTACTCACTTTGTAGACTAAGCTCAAACCCACAGACATCCTCCTGCCTCTGCGCCCTAGAGCCCTGGGATTAAAGGTGTGCACCACCGTGCCCAGTTGAGAAGGAATTCTTACTTGTGTGTTCTCCATCCTGTATTACAGAGAAAGACGTGAATGGACTTTAAATAATGCTTGGTCTGTGATGATTTTTCTTTTTTTCCAAGTATATTTTTTTTTTCCTCTTAAAAAATTTACTTTTACCTTTACAGATTAAAAAAAAAATGCTGATCAATAGAGTAACATGAAGATTTGGTCTGTTACGTATTGTTTAATGTTTAAGTCATGTTAAACGTCCTTCCTTAGACATTTACCATTTTGTTTCCTTTTTACTTGTGTGTGTGCATATGTATATGATGGGGGGAGGGCACTGGAAATGGAGATCAGAAGACAACTTTGTGGAGTTGCTTCCATCCCCCTTTATGTAGGTTCTCGGGATGGATTTGGGGTTATTAGGTTTGTGCTGAGTCATTTTGCTGGTTCCTGTGCGTGCATGCGTGCTCTCACCCATGACTGCAGGTGTCCGTCACTCTGTGTGTATTTGTTTTGACGGAAATATTCAGGCTCCTTTCTTTCAGGCTTCTGATAAGTACACACCAGCTTTTTGTTATGCACTACTATACCAGGAATACTTTTTTTTGTTCACTTGTGCTTTAATCTTTAAGTGGAGTGATGTTAATTTTTTCCTAACTGTTGTGTATCCCTTCTTTACAACTCTGCAAGATAGAATTGGCAAGTACACACAGCACCCTTGTCCTGTTTTATTTGCGGAGAGGCTTCTGGTTTTTTACCATTCTATTTTTAGCTGTTTTCCATAGGCAACACCCTTTATCAAGTTGAGGAAATTTGTTTGGTTGTGTTAATTTTGATTGTTGTATATTTAGCGACAATTTTATTTTAGCCACATTAAATATTACTCGCATATAACTACTATTTTCATCTGAACATCCCATTACTCTTCTTTACATATAATCTTTCTTGGCACTGGCTGCGTGCCCCCTCCCCTTTCTTTCTTTCTTTCTTTCTTTCTTTCTTTCTTTCTTTCTTTCTTTCTTTCTTTCTTTCTTCCCCCCTCTCTTTCTTTCTCTATTCTTTCTATTTCTCTCTCTCTTTCTTTTTTTGTTAGATGGGGTTTCATGTATTCTTTGTTGTAGCTAAGGATGACCTTGATAGACTATAATCCTGCTTCTACCCTCCAAATGCTGGAACTATATTTGTGGGCCCATGTGTCTGGCTATGTTTTAATTATCTCAAGTGTTTATTATTTCCTTCTTTATGGTGCCCTCCATATGCGTTGGGGGGGGGGGGGATCAGATGTCTTGGGTTGTAAGATGTTTAATTCCCTTAAATCATTAATTCTTAGCTCACATTCTTCTAGATTGGTAGGGAGTGAATACGGGTGTTCTGATTTAGATATTGGAATCAGTACCTAAAATCAGTAGTTTTCACATATGGACAACACTTATCATATAAAAACTTGTAAAATACAGAACTTTTCCCCTCAAGACTCCTCCCCCATTTGATAAATAAACATTAAATTTTTTCCCATATAGAAGATTATTATTATTTGCTTTGGGAAAAATGCCTAGTATAAATGGATCTTGTCTTTGCGGAATACAATCTAAACAAGAGACAACTATGTTTATTAATAACATTTTCAAGAAATAGTTAAGATTTTTTGATCTGCGATATAAAGAGTTCAGAGTAAAGGAAAATTACTTTGAAGGAATGAGATACATTGAGAATGCAGCATTTGACCTGTTTAATTAAGAGTGTATAAGAGTTATATATTTAGTATAGACAGTAGGGCCTGATTTCCTGTCTCAGGTAAATATATAGCAGAAGTAGTCAGTCCCACGTTGACTGTGTTAATTCCTTTCCTGTTGCTTTGATAAAACACCATAGCCAAAAGCAACTTGTGGAGGAAATGGTTTATTTTGCCTCACAAATAGGTCCCACACTATCATCCAGTAAAGTCAGGGCAGGCAAGCAAGACAGGAGCTTGCAGTTGATGCAGAGATCATAAAGGAACACAGCTTGCTCAGTCTGTTTTGTTTGTTTGTTTAAATAGCACGACTATTAGCCCAGGGGTAGCACCATCCACAGTGAGCTGGACCTTCCCACATCAATCAAGAAAATGTACCATAGGCTTGCCCAGAGTCTAGTGTGGTAGGAACGTTCTCTCTCTCTCTGGTTTGAGACAGGAGGGTTTCTTTTGGGGTTCTTGGAGGGCAGGCAGAATTTCTGTGTCTGCTTATCTGTGTCATCGTAGGGTTTGTTTCCATACATATATAATTTTAAATTGTGAATTCATCTAAAGTTTGGGATAAAGTTGTATCCCTTTGGAAAGGGTTTGTGTATATCTTTGTCCCTTTAGATCCCAAACCTATTCAAAAGTAAGGCTCTGCTTTAGGACAGATTTTACCAACTGTCTAGATTATAAGCCAAATTAGGCAGGGTTGTGGATGCCAACAAATTTCGTTCCTCTGTAAAAGCAGTTTGTGCTCTTCACAGTTGTGTCACCTCTCCAGCCCCCTGGGTGGGTATTTATTTTTAGGTAAGTTATTTCTAAAAATTCTTCCATTGATTTTTTTTTTTTTTTTTTTTCTGCTTAAATTTCACAACTCTGTTTTTTCTGGTCATTCCCACTAAATAGTTACTTAGAATCCTAGAGTCTAAAAGTATTACTTAGTGATGTGATTGATTCCACTCTTTAATTTTACTTTTAGGTCTTTGTCCTAACTACAGGCATATTGGTGATATTTGTTGTTGTTTTGTTTTTGTTGTCAAGCCACTCTTGATTTAAAAAAGAAAAAGAAAAGCAACTTCAACTGTCCATTGGGGTGAAATGGAGATGTTTCTCCCTAGTTTTATCTATGAGCATCCTGTTTGTATATTCATTTTAGCAAACCAGCTGTCTCTGGAGTTATGCAGATTTTATAATGAAATAGTAAAGCTTATGTAGTCATCTTTTCTTAGTTGTTGTGTCTTAAGTTTTATTTAATTTTAGTTATTTGCTGTGAATGATGGTCTGAAAATATTCAACAGATAATTCCAGAAATAATTTTCCGAGTAGCATTAGTGAAGTCTTCTGTCATTTTACAGTATCGGACACCGGGTGAGAACTGCCCCCTTTCCCAGTAAATCCATGCTGTACATATAGCATTATGCACTAATGTTCAAGTAACCCTTGTTTTACTAAGAATAATACCAAAGGGGAAGAGGAGTGATGCAAAGGAGGTAACGAAGGCGTGAAACATGGAAGGACATACTCAGTTCAGCAGTATTTGTCAACACTGCGGGCATATAGGTAAAGACATAGTATTTAGAGGGGTACATGGCTTCAGGTATGTGCTAGGGGTTAGAACATGTCCTTGTGGACTTGGGAGAAAGGGCATTGCATACTAAGTATATGAAGGACTAAGAATTCTGCATTCACCCAGCACAGGGACGTGAAAAGAGAGACATCCCAGGGCCTTGCTAGCCAGCCAGTCTAGACAAAAGGTTAAGCTCAAACAACAGAAAAAGTTGGCCTCTTGCCTCCACATGGACATAGAGAAGTAAAGACGCCCACCCATGCTCACATGTACACATTTCCCCCAGATGCCATACACATGCAAAGAATTCTATATTCCACACATAGGCTGCTCTATAGAACAAAAGTAAACTGTAAACTGTGTGGTAAAATGTGTGAAAATATACCAAAATACCAGTGTTTGTGAGTGATTTTCTTTCTACCTTTCAGTATAGTTCACATTCGTAAAAACCAGTATTATCAGAAGAAGCAAGGCATAATGAGTAATGTGGGTGATTATCCTCTTCTGCCTCTACATTGTTGTGCTGTTCATCATATGCAGGACTTTTTGCATGGTCCACAAATACTCTGCCAAAATAAACTTACATGTGAGAATAGAGTAACCTATGAAATAGCTCAGGCTTGACCAAGAAGACTCATGATCTATATTTTAACAGGGTGGCCAGGAACCGCAGGAATACAAGCTGTGAACAATGAATACTTTAATTGCATAGTGCCATATCATAAGCTAGAAAGGGCAAACTCGTTGCCAAAGGGAATAGCTTTTAAGGCAACGCTTATAAGTGTTGCTTTTTTCTTTTGTATTTAATTTTTTTAAAAAAACTTACTATCTTGGTTAGGGTTTTCATTCCTGTGAGGAAATAACCATATCCAAATACAACTTGGGGAAGAGAGGATTTATTTCAGCTTACAATTCCACACTGCAGTTCATCGTTGAAGGAAGCCAGGGCAGGAGCCTGGAAGCAGTGACTGACGCAGAGACCGTAGAGGAGTCCTGTTTACTGGCTTGTTTTTCATAGGTGGCTCGGCTTGCTTTTTTGTACTGTTCTGTTTTAGGGCTAAGGGTCACCAAAGGGTGGTTCTGCTGATGGTGAACAGGGCTGCACAGGCCGATCTGCTGAGGGCAGTTCCTCAGTTGGCCTTCTCTTCTAGATGATTCTAGTCTGGATTGAATTGACAGTCTGTAGCTTCTCAACAGGATTTGAGACAGCTGATAATCATTTCCTCATACTCTTTTGTTGGCTTCAATGACCAGCTATGATTTCCTTATTTTACTGGTATCAGTTTCCTTTATAAATTCTTGTTTTCATGAATTATCCTTGAAATATTGGTGATTCTTAAGGCTGCCCATTTTGTCTATGATTGAGTGAGTGATTAACTGATATGAAGTCACACTATGTTACCCTGGCTGGTCTTTATTGTTACAGCCTCCTGAGTACCTGGGACTACAAGTATTTTGTCAAGAAGTCCAGCTTTTAACAAAATGTTTGTTTGTTGTACACTGTTTTCACTTAATAAATGGTACTTTGACTCTTAATCACCAGCAAGAATCCTGACTTACTGCTATTTTCTGTACCCTAGCTAGCACATGTAATTAATCATGGCGTCAGGGTTAGAGAATCTAGTCTGTTAGGTGTGCCTTATAGCCACCCCTTCCATAGCAGCTCAGGAAAGGGTACGTTTTCATGGTACTTTTGTAACTGCCTCCTCGAGAATTCTTTTCCATCTGTTCTCCCCATCCATTTGTGACATAGAGGTCAGGTGGATTGTGCTTTTTAAAAAGTAAACCATGCTGTGGCCCTTTGGTGTCTTCCTGTTGATAACAGTAAGTTATAAGTCCCTCTGCCTGTTAACAGGCTCCTGTGAGCTCCTCTCTAGCCTGTTTCTCCTCTGTCTGGCCAACGCCTGTGACACTTTTTTTTGAGACAAGATTTTGTGTGTGTGTGTGTATGTGTGTGTGTGTGTGTGTAGCCTAGGGTGTCACTTTGTATGCCAGGCTTGCCTGGAACTCAGAATTTGCCTGCCTCTGCTTTCCAGGGCATTATATTTCTTTAGATAGATTTTGTTGATTTCTAGTTTACTTTGTTGTTTTCGTGACAGTGTCTGATGTTGCCTAGGCTGACCTTGACAATGAAGATGTTCTTGAGATTTTGATCCTGGGTCTGGCTCCAGATTCCTAAAAGTTTATAAGCACGTGCCAACACATATCCCATTCTGATTTTATATGGTGCTGGGAATCGAACACGGGACTTTGTGCATCTCAGCAAAGACTTTTGCAACATCTTTAGACCTCTAATTATTTTGCTCTTATTAATGTACCTTTTTTTTTCCTGTCCATCCTAGTTGGTTGGAGTGTGTTTTTATGTATTTGTAAGCTTGTCTTCCTAATTGAACTGCATATTCCTGGTGAGCACAATTTTATCCTGTTTTCTCTGTTCCAAGTTTTGTTTCTGCTCCAAAGTAATTCTTAGTAGTTACTAAGTACTTATTTTTTAACAGAGGAACAGATGGGCAGATAAAAAAGGATGAGGATCAACATGCTACTGCCATCCACTGTATCTTTCTGCATTATCATTTCTGTTCTCAAACTTGAGACTTTTTCTAGAGCTTATGCATTGTAGAATTTAGTTTCATTGAACTCAATGATTGTTAGATTGATTTGGATTAAAAACTGTAATACTTGTAAAAAATGGAAAGTGAATGACAGTAAGTAATAGAAAATGGTGTTGGTGTAGCTACAGGATTGGCCTCATAGTTAAGAACACTTGTTGCTCTTGCAGAGTATTGTGTGTATGAGCATTTGTCTTGCATGTATGTGTGTGTGTGCCACATGGGCGCCTGGTGCCTGCAGAAGTTCGAAAAGCATTAGATTATCTGGAGCTGGAGTTATGGATGGTTGTAAGCCACTAAATGTGTGTTGGGAATGACCCAGGTCCTCTGCAAGAACAGGCACTCTTCTAAGCCGTCTCTCCAGCACCCCTCTTCCCCTTTTAAAAATAAAACAAAGTAGATAACAGAAAATTTGCCGGGTGGTAAGTAAAATCAGAGATATTTCTTTATCTTCTGTGTCTATGAAAAAAATATTTTGAGTTGCAGTATTTTATAACAACAAAAAAAAATGGCTCCAAAGTAGGATTAATGGATTGCACTTGATCTGTGTAATCTATATAAACATTCTAATCCAATATCAAAACAAACTTTCAAAAATTGAAGGTCTTCATTTCCTGCAGTTTTGCTTTTCAGTATTATACTTTTGTGATTATTGTTGCATATGGTTGGTACTAATTTTGACGTTCATGGTATGTAAGGGCATTAGTGGATGAGAAAATTAAAATTTATAATTAGAATTTAAAATTGGAAATTTTTAGTACTTAAAGTCTAAATTGCCTATAGCTACCATTCATTGAAACTTATATTGCTAAAGCCTTTAAGTGGGCATTCTCAAATTAAGGTAGGGGTGTGTGTGTGTGTGTGTGTGTGTGTGTGTGTGTGTGTGTGTGTGTAAGTGTAATAATATGGAGACCCAGAGAACTTGAGTAATTTAATTATGATCACATAGCTGGAACATTAAATTCAATTTTTATCTCAGCTAGAAGTTTGTCCTTCAAAAAGAAATTGTACTCTTTGGATTTCAGTTCTCCCCTTCCTAACTTTTGTCTTTTTAGTTTTAGATGTTGGATATTCTGTGCATGATGTGCTTTTCACCATCAAAACCTCAGCAATTAGTGCTTAGGCTGTTGGTAAAGTGTATGCTGGGCCTGTCAGATCCCTGGTAAAAAGCAAGACATGATGCAGGCATTTGTAATCCCAGTACCGGGGAAGCCTAGACAGGATTCTAGGAGATTGCTGGAAGCTAGTCATGCTGCTTCAGTGAGCTCTCAACTCAGTGAGAGACTGTCCAGAAAGGGTGGAGTGCTGTAGAAGATGCTCAGTACTGACTTTTGACCTCCACACACATGCCAGAAGCATGCACAAAGGTCTAGGCAATCAGCATTTTATATTTTTAATATACCTTGAAGGTCAGGCATTTCATTAACTGTTAATCTAAAAACATTCCCGTAAATTGCTGCATATTGTTATCTTTTTCTCCTATATGCAGTTTCTCTCCATTTTTGGAGTAGTAATTTCACTCTGCAGCCTCCTGACTCTGGGTCTAGGCATGTACCCTCATGCCTAAGTTCTACTAGATTATAAGTGCTTACTGTGAGAAATTTAACACAGAATTCTTTTTGCCGTTTCATACATTTTGCTACAGAAAGCTAGTGTTTGTTGGATCAGCTATTGGAATAATCCACTTTCTGAAGTGCCTTTTTGTGCTGGACCTATGGCTCTACGGTTAAGAGCACTTACTTGCAGAGATCTCAGCACCCATGGCTGTTTACAACCATCTGTAACTTGAATTCCAGGGAATACGGCACCTTTTGACCTCTTGCGGCTCCTGCACATATGTGGTGTACATACAAACACCTAAGTTTACCTTCTCATCATCAATGAGTAAGGTTCCTCCTTCCCCCACATCCTTGCTAGAAGTTTGTGGTTTTTTTTTTTTTTTTTTTTTAATGATAGCCATTCTGACTGGGATGAGAAGTCACTTTCTTTTAAATGTGTGCTTGCGTATATGTAAAACCTTGAGCTTTTAAACTTTACCACCAAAGTTAGCAGTGCATAGAAACCAGATCCTTTTTCCCTTGTTCTTCTGGTGTCAGTGTTCTTCCACCCGCTTATTGTGAACCGTGTTCATGGTGTCCAGTTAGTCATCGAGTCCCAGGAGCTTGGCCTTTGTCATGTTTCTTCAGGACTGTTGCCATCATTTCTTTCCTCAGTAGTACTGTAATAGCCCTTCACAGTTTCTCTCAGCCTGCTCCAGTTTCTCTTGATCCCCGGGTTGAGCACAACAGTTGGCTTAAAACCCTCCAGTGAGTTCTCACTGTGCCTGATGGAGAGAGCATTTAACCTTGATGGTTGTTGATTTGGTTTCTGCTCTCTTGCTTTATGTGTTCCACATGTCTGTAGATGTTGTCACACGTTTCTTCTTTACACAGTCCTCTGTTGTGGAGAAAACTGCTGTCGAGCTGTCGTTGATCTCGGGGAGTAAGTTCTAATTCCCACTGTCATCCAGGACTGTTAGATGCCCTCTGTGTGCACTCACCCTACCCCATCCCAGGACTGTCTTCTAGTGTATCCTTCATAGGTTGTTGTAATTATTATTTCTGCAAAGCTTCTTGAAATCAGAGACCATATATCTTGAGTGCTATTCAAGGCTTAGAATAATGTCTGGGAAACAGTGAATTCTCAGGTATTTGCAGAATGACTGAATCTTTTTTTGTTTTGTTTTGTTTTTGTTTTTCGGTACAAACTGTTGATTCAAAAATTATATGGGGAGGCTGAAGAGATGGCTCAGTGGTTAAGAGCACTGACTGCTCTTCCAGAGGTCCCTGGGTTCAACTCCCAAAATCCACATGGCAGCTGACATTTGTCTGTACCTCTAAGATCTGACACACAGACCTACATGAAGGCTAAACACCAATGCACATAAAATTAAAATAATTATTCAAAAAAAACAAAAGCTGGACTAGGTGGTAATCCCAGTACTTGGGATGCAGGGGGAGGCAAATCTCTGTGAGTTCAAGGCCAGCCTGGTCTACAGAGCGAGTCCAGGACAGCCAAAGTTACAAAGTTACAGAAAAACCCTATCTCAAAACCCACCTCACCCCTCAAAAAAGAAAAAAAAGAAAAATCATGAAAGGACCTAAATTGTAGGTGCAAAGCCTTTTAACGTTTTCTGATTTTCTGTTTTTCTTGCTTGAGGAAAGTTGTAGGTGTTTTTATAAGCATGAATCAGTATTTGTTTGTTGGAATTATAAATCCCATTGCTAAGCTGATATACTTTACTAATTATTATTGCCTCCAGGAAGTATAGTTTCAGCGTGGTGAGGATACATATGTGTATGCAGATGCAAGGAGCTGATAGTGCCTCACTATAACACTTTCCACCTTATTCTTTGAGATGATTTCTTTCTGAACCTGGAGTTCACCAACCTCACTTGACTGGCTGGTCCTCCAGCCTGTTTCTACTTCCCCAGGCCTGGAATTCCAGTTGCCTGGCTTTTTAATGTGGATTTTAGGGATCAAGCTCAGATCATGATGCTGGCATAGTATCTCAGCCCCTAAGGAATTTTAAACTACAGCCTACTTAATTCTTTCCTTCCCACTTTGTCCTTTTTAAATCAAGTTTTCTTGATCCATAACTCCCTCTCTTCCTCCTTTCTTTCCCCTTTACTCCATTTCCCCTTTGTTCCTTTCAGGTTTAACTATAGGTTTTTCAGCTTCCATATTTCTTGATGCTCTGGACCAGGTAATTTGCTGTCCAAGAGACTGTCACATGCATTAAAAGATGTTAGCTAGCAGCAGCCTTGGCCTCTCATTACGTACCAGTAGCATGCCCCACTTTTTACAAATTGGGACATTGACAAACACGTCTCCTGGCATTATCAAGTGTTTCTATGGGACAGAATCATTCCTGCTTCTTTTTCTCTCTATGTTGTGTGGTGGTGGTGATGGGGGGTTTCAGGGAATGATTCCTTTTCTCTCTATGTTGTATGTTGGGGGGTGAGGGAATGATTCCTTTTCTCTCTATGTTGTGTTGGGGGGAGTTGAAGAAATGATTATTTTTCTCTGTATGCTTTGGGAGGTTGTTGAGGGTTTTTTTTTTTTTCCTGTATGGTGTGTGTGGTGTGGGGGCTCACCTGTGCGCATTCTCACAGGTTGGAGGAGGATGTCAGATATCACTGTCAGCCTTATCTCTTCAGACAGGATCTGCCACAGAACCTAAAGTTTGCTCTTTTGAGCTAGGCTGGCTCTAGTGAGACTTCCAAACCGCAGTCTCACCCCCTAGAGCTGGAGTTACAGTTATATGTTCTAGCTTTTTTTTTTTTTTTTAAATAAGAGTACTAGTGATGTTCACTGAGCTTCTCATTCTTTATGCCATAAGAGCTTTCTACCTGTTCACCAGCATACATTTCTTCCTCAGTAGCTGCTGGTTTCTGCTGAGCTTGTCTTTTCCCCTGCTTCTCTTCCTAGCTTTTCCAGAGTGAATAACATGTAGGTCTCCATTTCCTTTTTCCTGACAGCAATGAAAAGGACGTTTCCATCAAGTTTGCTCTTATTCGCTTATCCCCCATGTTCTCAGTATTGAAAAGTGGCTACCACCTTGTCTTCCATCTTGTGGCATTTTAATTCTCCCTCTTCCCTTGGCCTGGTTCACTTAGAAACTCCTGTCTTATTCCTGGTTCTCTCTAGAAGCCACCTCTGTTCTCGAAGCTGTGGTGCATGAAGGCCATCGGGGTTTTTTTTATTAGTGGAATCAAATCCAGCCCCATTCTGTTTAATTTTGTACATTGTCTTTCTAGAACAAGCTTTCTTCCCATCTCATAACTTCTCAGTCATGATTTCTAGGGTTCTAAGTATTTTGAAAGGCTTACTAAGTGGGTTTTAAAACACTCTTTCAGAGGTTTCATTCTCATGTTTGGAAAACTTCAGTTGCTCTTAGAAGTGCCTATAATGTTTAACTTCTTGTTTGTTTCTTTAATTAACAAAAATACTTGCTAATTGATAAAGTGATTAAGTTATTTTAGATAAGTATTTTATGAGAAGTTAGTGTTAGCTTGTTCTAGTATAGTTTTAAACACTAATTAAATTTATTATTAGGGGAGGGATCCAGGAAAAATCTTGTGTGACCAATTTGACTGCTGAATTATAAGATATTTAAATAAAATTTCTTTGGTTGCAGGTATTTATAACAGCAATGATGTAGCTGTGTCCTTTCCAAACGTGGTGTCTGGCTCAGGATCTAGTACTCCTGTCTCTAGCTCTCACATACCTCAGCAGTCATCTGGGCATTTGCAACAGGTGGGAGCGCTCTCCCCCTCAGCCGCGTCCTGTGTAACCCCTGCTGCTGCTACAACTCAGGTATGCTGTAGTCCAGAGCCAGCCTGAGCAGTGTGAGACACTGTCTCCAACAACAACCAAATATGTAGGGAAAAAGTGTGAATCAATTTGGGGGTTGTGTGGGCTTTTTGTTTCTAAAGAACATTTCAAACTGCACAAATAGTATTTGAAAATCTTTTGTCTAAATTATTTTAATTAACACAGGAGAGAACATACAAGAATAAATGGCTCTAGGCTGGAGAGATGGCTTAGTGGTTTAAGAGTGTGTCCTCTGGTAGAGAACCTGAGTGCAGTTCCTAGCATCCACATCTGGTGGCTTATAACCACCTGTAACTCCAGCTCCAGGGAGAATCCTCTGGCCTCCTTTGGCACCTGCAGTCTTGTGCACATACCTCCTCACATAATAAAGTAATAAAAATGGTGAATGTTTAAAAATCTCCAAGTGTAAAATGACTCTTCTCCCCAAATACATTATTTAAAAGAAAGAACAATGAACCTTTCATACACTGCAAGTTTCCCCTCCCCCCCCCAGTGGAAGATAAGTGTTCACAAATACATGTTTTACCTCTTGTCTCTTTTTTCTGCTACATTCAGATCTGTAGCTTGATGTGCAGCTTTGTCTATAGGATTTTATTTTTATTTTTCAGGTCTTAAATCCAGAGCTTCCATATACCGGCCAGTGCTCTACCCCACTGAGTTGTATCTTACCCAGCCCTTGTTCTTACTTAAAAAATAAACAAACAAACAAATAAATAAATAAATTGAGAAGGGATGGCAACTGAGTTGCTCAGGGTGTTTGGACTCATTCTTTGGGCTAAGTAGGCCTTGCACTAGTGGCCTTTCTCCTGAGATTGAGTAGCTGACGCTGGTCAGCACAAGGGACAGATAAGAAAAACCATAATCCTGTAAGACAAATGAGTAAATGTTTTGTAAAGCTATGTGAACAGACACCTCCAAAGGCAATAGTTTGAGAGCTCTAAATTTGTGTGTGTGTGTGTGTGTGTGTGTGTATTTAAATGTATACAAATATATATTTGAATTATTTGTGTGTGTGTTTGTTTGATGTATGTGGACACAAATCACTGTGGGTGTTTATGTCAGAGAGAACTTGTGGAGTTGGCAGTCTCCCTCTGCCTCCCAGTTTTTCTGAAGCTCAGACTTGACTGGGTAGGCTTGTATCATAGGAAGGAAACTGCCTTTACCGACTGAACTGTCTTGGGCAGCCCCTCCCCTCCCCTCAGCCGGATTGCTCTGTGTCCATTGGCCAAGTTTCAGGCTTTATAGGTTTGTGTCACCACATTCAGCTCAGTTAATTCCATAATCATCTTATTTTCATTTTTTTTCCCAAAATTGTAGTAATATCTTGAAAATCAAGAAAGCTTGTAATATAATTTTAAATCCACTAGTTTGTCTAGCAAGTACTTATAAATTTGTGTGAGTAAAGCCATTGCCTAGCCTATGAGAGGCCCTAAGTATGCTGATTACAAAAAGACCAAAAACAAAACAAAACAGGCTAGAGTTTTTATACATGTGTATAGTTTTTGTCTGCTCTGTGGGACTTTAGAATATACACGCTTTTTTTTTTTTGTATTTTCTGTAAGCTTTATCATCAGAATCCAACATTTGATTATTAAAATGCATATGTTTCAGGTGGTGTTATCATCTTTCTAATTAAACCAAATATTAGAATAAACAACAGTTCAGTATAGAAAGTTATTGAGATGATTAATTGTACTATCGTTGGACATGAAAATTAGCTATTTGATGAATAAGGGTAGCTTGATGACTTTAGAAGGGTTTTCTTTAGGTTATTTTGCTAGAAATGTAGGGTGATTGAAACAATAGGGCTTGTTTAGAGAAGGTCAGGATAAATGAAAGAATGGCTCTCAAATACTAAACTCTTTTATTTAGGTATATCCATATGCTGTTTGATAGCTTTATGCCTTTGGACCAAGTCTCACTTGAACCTTTTTCAGTGAGCATTTTTTGTTTGTTTTTATAAGAGTTTGTTTTAATTATTCTGGTTAATTCCAGGTTGAGTTAAGTAGAACTTAATTTCTTCTCATTCATTATATCTGTGGGTTTGGGGCTGGGGGAAGTAGTAGTGAAGGGAATTTTGTAGCAAGAAGGAAAAATTTCACTTGACATGGGACTCAGTGAAAAAAAA